>NW_008335287.1:2863464-2880706 GCF_000622305.1 Nannospalax galili | reverse complement strand
CACAATAGCTAAAAGATGGAAGCAACCTAAGTGCCCCTCAACTGATGAGTGGTTAATGAAAATGTGGTTCATTTACTCAATGGAGTTCTGCTCAGCAGTAAAGAAAGATGAAATAATGAAATTTGCAGGTGAATGGATGGATATAGAAACTGTTATACTAAGTGAAGTAACAGACTGAGAAAAACAAACGACATATGATCTCCTTCATATGTGGGTCCTACCACCAAATCCTTCTAAATTCCAGGTCCTTTTAATAAGATGATGCTATACAGTAGTCCATTCTGCATGAAATAACTATCATCATCACGACTTCAGCTGAGCCTGATTGCTAAACATGGTCATAATTGGGCTTGTTAACGGTTGTGCTCATTCATTAAAGGAGGGCCAAGCACAGTCATTGGCCCCTCACCTGAGCATCCAGCCACTCTTCCCGCCAACTGTATGTAATTTGACCATAATCACACATGGCCTCCTGGATTTGGGGAGGGCTAAAGTATACAATCTTTGGAAGGCTAGGAAGAGAAGGCATGGCTCATGCTTGGTAAAGGCTATCCAGTGTGCATACCCTCAGGTTTTATATATACTCCTCAGCAACCCCTCAGTTATCTCGCCTTTGAGAGGGAACTGACACTGATTCTAACTATTCCAACAGCTACCAAAATACTTGAAAGCAAACCTGAATCCATCACTCTAGAGTCCAGCTTTGGAAGGCAAAAGAAAAATGAGGAAGAACCCAATAGAGGGATGCTTTTGCAATCCCTTGTCAAGAAATTCCAATGGATTCTCATTTGAAAATTGCCCTGTTCTGACTTTTTTCTAGTTCCCTGTCCAGAACTTATAATGCTAATTACTCTTGCCTTTACTTCTCCTTCACATCTTCTATTCACTATTCAAGGACTTTCTTTTCCCCTGAGAGATAAGAGTTATGCAATTTGGGAGTCTTTTAGATAGACCCACTGAAGAGGTACTCCAGTTTCTTCACCCTGAGTCCCTGTTCAGCTTATTTTATGTGTATGGATTTTGTCTGCATGTAAGAGCACCACAACATGCATGCAATGCACATGGAGGCCAGAAGGGGGCATTGGATCCCCTGAACTGGAGTAAAGATGGGGGGTTGTTAGCCATGTAGGTGCTGAGAATGAAACCCAGGTCTTTTGCATGAACGTCCAGTGTTCTTAACAGCTGAGCCATCTTTCTGTTCCAAAGGCCAAAAATGTCAAAAGTATTTGGTAACTTAAAAGATTTTAGGGTTACCTCTTTGGAGGGGGGAATGTTAGAGTACCCAAAAGCCCCATAAAATAAATAAATGAAAGAAGAAAAAAAAGAAAAAGAAAAAACTGATGGGGAGATATGGGAGGTGTTGTAAGGGAGGGAATGGGCATGGATTTGATCAAAACACCTCATATACATGTATGAAATTCTCAATAAAGTTTTTGTAAAAGTTAAAAAAAAAAGATAAAAGTGCCCCTACTGCCCAAATATAGTTTGTTGCACTGGTAAAAAAAATAAAATAAAATAAAATGCATAATTTGTCATTAGAAAAAAGAAGAAATGACCATATCTGAATATTTTTAAACCAGTAATATTTTTTATCCTAATATGGAATACTTGTATTCTTATCCACCTAATACAACTTTAATCTATTACAGGTCACACATCCAGAGGTGATTAGATAACATGAACAGATTGAGGTATCTTTTCACTGTAAAATGGTACATCTGGAAGAAAGTCTTCAGTTACTTTTTTAATTCTGTGAGAATTCTAGGTCTATAAAAATGTCTAAACATTCAACTAGCAGCAGTAGAAAATGAAAACCTGTGTAATTCGGGGAGCATCTCAGACAACCCTGACCAATAACTCAATTCTTAAATAATTTCATACAATAGATTTTGAACACATTCTGACCCCCTCACACTCACCCCAGTAGCCCCCCATCATGTCCTTTACTATTCTCTCTATTTTTAAAAGGCCTACTGAGTCATCTGTGTTCCTCAAATAATCTTGGGTATGGGTCCATTCTGTGGAGTCTGGTCAACCTACCAGGTATTACACTTCTAAAGAAAATTGACTATCCCAGCAGCTATCAATTGCCAATAGCTCCTCAGATAAGGTGGGGACTTCTTGCCCCCCTCCCCCATTTTAGTTTTTGTCAGACTTGGCCTTTTACAGGTCTAGTGCATGCTGTCATAAGTGCTGTGGGTTTGTGTGTGCAACTACCCCATGGTGTCCAGATGATATGGTTTCCTTGAAGTCATCTACCATCTCTGGCTCTTACATTCTTTCTGATCTCCACACTTACATCCACCTGATTTTTGTTTGTTTGTTTGCTGTACAATGGGGCCAAAGACACATATTGGATAAAGACAGCATGTTCGATAAATGGTGCCAGTCAAACTGGATAGCTCCATGTAGAAGAATGAAAATAGATTCCTTTCTCTCACCTGCCCAAACTTCAACTCCAAATGGATCAAGAGCCTCAATATAAAACCCAATACTTGATTTTTTTAATGTAGGCATCTTCAGCTATAAATTCCTTTCTTAGAACTACTTTCAGTATTCCACATGGTGTGGGATGCTGTGTTTACATTTCGATTTTGGAAATTTTATTTTCCTCTTGATTTTTTCCATGATACTCTCATCATTCAACTATGGTTTTCAGTGTCCATGAATTTGCAGGGGTTTTGTGTGTGTGTGTGTGTGTGAGTGTGTGTGTGTGTGTGTGTGTGTGTGCTGTTGATTTTTAGTTTTATTCTATTATGGTCAACTGGAATTCAAGAAGTTATCTTGATTTCTTCTTATTTGTCAGGAATTTTTTCATGTCTTCAAAAATGGAGTCCATTTCAGCTGTAGATTCATGGGCTGCTGAGAAGAATGTGTACTCTGTAGAAATCTGTTAAGTCCACTTGATTACAGTGCTATTTAACTTTCATGTTTCTGTGTTGATGCTTTTGTCCAGGTGACTGTCTACTGGCGAGAGTGGGGTATTGAAATCAATGATTTTGTTGAGATCAATCTGTGCCATCACATCCAGTAGTGCTTATCTCATAATATTGGGTGTGTCAATGTTCAGTCCATGTAAGTTTAGAATTGTAATCTTCTCTTGAGCTATCTCTCTTGAATGATCTATGTGTGTATCTTTGTTAAAATCTGACTTAGGACTCATGTATCTAGATTTAGATAATTACTTGGATTACTTTTCATTATCCGTGTTCTTTTAGTTGAAGTCTCTGCAATGGTCAATTGGGACTAGGTTGTAGTGGGTTGAGGTGTCGTTCTACCTCACTGGAATGGGGGTACACCTCAGTAGATAAAACTTCAGCCCACACATTCAGAGCATCTGATAGAACCTTGAGCACTTCCCCAAGAGTAGAATACTAACTTCAGAAGCAGCTACAGCTTTTGGATAAGCCCACTATGAAAATACAGTAACAGACAATGGAAAACAGTCACTGCTTCAACTCTAATAATTTGGGGAGAGAAAGGCCCAAGGATACCATGGTGCATACTAGGATATTACGATGTGATTTAGTTGGCACTTTCTTAACTAACAAATATTTCAAATAAATCCTAAGATGTTTATACTATGTATAAATTTTTTACAACTATTAATTGCACATCTGTAAGTCCAACCCATAAGAAACAACTACTTATATTTAGGTGTTGATGAGCTCTTAAAATATCTTCCCTTTCTTTGTGTGTATATGTGTATCAATGGAGAGATATTTGAGGAAAAATATCACTCAATAGCTTGGCTACAGCTGTGTGGTTTACAGGTATATTTCATTCAAATGGACTCATAAATTTTGTTATCATAATTTTATTATCTTGGGTCCTCACGTAGCCTTTCCCAATGCTCCTCTAAATATTGTATGCTTTCCCAAAATAAGATAAGCATATTCACAATGCCAGAAACAGAAAAGAATATTGTCATGTCACAATCTAAAAAAGTTACAGTAATCATGAACTATATATGGAGCTAAATATAGATTAAACTATTCAGACTTCAGCACACGACAATCTGAAATTGTTTCATGAATCATATTCCCTAAAATGGTTTAAAGATGCTTTCTTACTCCACCAACCTCCCTCAATACTGAGAACACAGACCTTGGATCAATAAGAGAACTGGCTAGGGAGTACCCATTTGGCTCTGCCTATGCTAATAAGGTTTAATCGCTCCCCTCCCTCTTAGCACGTTGTAATGATGACACATTCTTGCTGGCAGGACATCAGGGTGGCACTATCTCTTATCACCTTTTTCAGGAAATATGTTCTCAAAGACAGTTCTCTCCCTAGAAAACTACTGGTGTCCGATGTAAGGAGAATATTATACCAAACATGAAAACAAGAACTTCCATCCAAGAAAAGAAGTGAGGAGAATTTGGACATAATAAAAATAAAATGTTTTTTGTAATGTGTTCTAAATACTCTACTGGACAGAGAAAGTAAGTTATCTCTTGCTTCTCTAAGTGGATGGTTAAAAGTGTCTAGAATGCAAATGAATTTTAAGTAGTATTTATTTATTTATTTGTTTTAAAAACAAAATATTCTTTGAAAAGGTTTAAGTATTATCATTTCTGGACAAGAAGAAGAAGAAACCTACATTAAGTAGAATTTTTATTTTTATTTTTATTTTTAAATTCGTATTGATTATCTAGATTACTGGGCTTCTCTGTGTCATTTATAGGCATGCAAATGTCCTGCTTTCTTTGCATTTGCCTCCCTCCTACCTTCTCTGGCCTCCCTCCCCTGTTTTCAGATAATTGTTCCCTTATTATTTAAAATTTTTCAAATGTAGGGAAAATGCAGTTTTTGTCCTTTTGGGTTTAACGTATATCATTTAATATGCTGATCCCAAGTTTCATCCATTTTCCTGTAAATTACATGACTCTGTCCTTCTTTGTGGCTGGATGATACTCTATTATGTATGTATACGATGCTTATTTTGTCTATGCATCTGTGGGCAGGGTTCTAGACTGATCCCATAGCTGTGACCCTTATGAATAGTGTCAAAATAAACATGGGTATACAGATTTCTCTCCTTCTGCCAACTTTATTTCCGTTAGGTATAAACATAGGAGAGATATATCTGGATCATATGGCAGTTATGTTTTTAAAACAACACATTCATACTATTTTACATTGTGTCTGTACTAATTTATATCCCCAGAATAAAGTACAGTGGTTTCCTTTTCCCCAGTTCTCATCAGCATGTCCTAACTGGTGTAAGATGGAATTCAGTGTTATTTTGATTTGCAATTCCACAATGACTAAAGATCTCAAACATCTTTTATGCATCTATTGTTCAACTGTAGGTCTTCTGAGAATATCTGTTCATATCACTTGCCCTCCTTGTGGTTACCTATTGAGCTTTTTGTTGTTGTTGCCATTTTTAATTCTTTATATATTCTATATATTAATCCTCTGTCAAACACATAGGTGGCAAAGATTTTTTTTCATGTTCTATAAGCTCTTTCATTCTGTTGACTGTTTCCTTTGCTGTGCAAATGCTTTGTAATTTGATGTAATCCCAATGATCAATTCTTGCTTTTATTTTCTAACATATTTGAGTGTTATTCAAGAAGGTATTCCTCATGCCTATTTCCTAAAATTTTTCCAGGCTGACAGTAAGATATTCATTCTATGATCAATTGGATTTTTTCATACATGGCAAAGGCTGAGGATTCTTTTTCTACATACAAATATTCAGGTTGGGTTTTTTTGTTGTTGTTGTTGTTGTTTGGTCTTTTTTGAGACAGGGTCTCCCTACAGCCCCAGCTGTCCTAGAACTCACTATGTAGACCAAGCTGGCCTTGAACTCACAGAGATCCACCTGTCTCTGCCTCCTGAGTGCTGGGACTAAAGGCGTGTGCCACCATGTCTGGCAAATATTCAGTTTTTAAGCACCACTTATTGAAGATTCTGTTTTTTCCACAAGTGTTCTTGAAAGCTTGTCTATACTTAGATGTTGTAGATATGTCTGTATATGTACTCCTTTATTCTATTCCTTTGTTCTACATGTCCGTCTCCACACCAGTACCAAAACTGATTTTAGTACTATGATTCTTTAGTATATTTGAAGTCACCAACTGTGACATTGGCAACATTATTCTTTGTAATCAGGATTGCTTTGGTTATTTGGAGTCTTTGATGCTTCCATATGAATTTTAATTTTTGATCTTGAAGAATGCCAATGATATTTTGATAGGAATTACAATGAATCTGTATATCACATTTGGTAATGTGGCCATTTAACTAATATTAATTCTGCCAATCCATTAACAGGGGAAGTCTTTCCATCGCCGTAGAATGTTCTTCAACTTCTTCAATGACTAATAACCAGTCATAAATCTTAGGTTTTTCCCTCATTTGTTCATTTGTTTTTGGCATTTGTGTATAGGATTATTTCTCTGATTCCTTTCTCAGTGAATTTATTTTTAGCTATAGAAAAGCTACCGATTTTTCTATGTTGATTTCTATATCCTGTTCCTATGCTGAATATATCAAATCTAGGGTAATTCAGTGGATTCTTTAGGACCTTCTAGAAACATATTTTTTACAAACAAGGATGACTTTTCTTCTTCCTTTCCTATTTATATATCTTATTTTCTTTCTCTTGCTTAATTACACTGGCTAAAATGTCAAAATAATTGACACATAAAGATGTATTGAATATATATAAGTAAATATTCATAAATTAAAATATATTGAATTTTCTAAAAAAATTAGATTGAACACAATATACTTTGTTTCTAATGTTTAGAATTTTATTTCCTATAGAGACACACAAGAAGCACAGATATACTATTTTATAATAAATTTAAAATACTGCATAAGTATAAATTAATAGAAAAAGTGAGTGGAAGTTACAGGATAAGAATGAAGTTTAAAAATAACCAAATTCGGATATTAATATAAAGAGCAATGTTTCCAAACAAAGAACCTTGTCTATAATAAACCTATTTCCCTTCAAGGAGCAAGTCACATACGATTTTATTAACCTTGGGATCAAGTTTGGAGGCCGTGGAATTATCCTGAACTCAGCTTTGTGTGCTTTTTCACTCACCCAAAATGAGTTCAAAGACCTGTGTGCAGAAATGTGACGCAAACATCAGCATGCCATATTAGCATGGAAAATATTAATCCAAACACATTTTAACTACCTCACTCTGGCGTCATGAAGTATCTAATAGGAATCACACTCCATAAAAGTGAGTTTAACCATAGTAGAAATTAATTCTGCATGTACTTAGTGCAAATGTTGCATTAAGCCTTCTGTTTGTTTGGTTTTGGCTTTTCATATATTTCTGCTTTTATGTATAATTTTTGTTGACTTTTTATGTATTTCATACACAATATCTTAATCATCTTTATACCCTTAATCATCTTTATACCTCCCCATCGACATCCTCCCATAGGCCCCCATCAGATTTCATGTATTTTCTAATTTATGTTAAAGCCTATCGAGTCAAGTTAGTGAACCCAGAGGTTCCTCAGGTCAAGTTCATCCGCCCGGAATCTAGTCAGTCCGTCTAGAGTCATTCCCTTAAAGAAGATCAGCTTGTTCTCATCCAGCAGTAATCAGCTGCCACTAGTTCCTACCAAAGTTGTGGCTTCCTGCCCGTTTCCCAAGTTCCACGCTGGTTTTTGTCTGACTGAGTTTGTATGGGTCCTGTGCATGCTACCACCATTAATGTAAGTTCATATGAGCAAGGTCCCACGGGCCTATAAGACTCTGATTCCTTATGTTCATGTACCTCTTCCCTGACTCTTACAATCTTTCTGACCCTTCTTCCACAATGGTCCCTGATCCCTGACTAGGTGGAGTTTAATACAGGAGTCCTGCCCAGGGACCCACACTCTTCAGTCTCTTATTCTCTACACTTTGGCCAGTTGTGCCCTTCTGTGTTCATGGCCCTCTGCTGCATGAGGGAGCTTTGCTGGTGAGAGTTGAGAGATGCATTAGTGTTTTCACTATTCCTTGTTCCACTGTATTCTACGAAACTTAGGTATAGAGGTTCCATTGTGACACTTAGGATGGGCAACTCACAGACGCAAGTTTTCTGTGTGCGATCAGTTGTGGAACTCTGTAATAATCTCTGTCTAGTGCAAAAGAAACTTCTTTGATGAGTGGTGACTAGCATACCTGTCTGTAAATAAAATAATTCCTGTTTCGCGTGTAGTAAAGTGATATAGCCTTAGGGTTTTCTCTAAGATCAATGACTTCTCTGGTCATGTGTATTTGGCTATGGTTTATACTATCGCATATGAGTTTCTTCCCACTGAGTGAGCTTTAAGCTCAATTAGGTAGCTGTTGATTACCCCCAAGATAAAAGTGCCACTTCTGCATCAACATTGTTTGATGTGTCAGTCATTGTTGTGGTTATTAGGCCTTAAAGCTGGGGTTGGACTATCAATTGATGTTCTCCCTTAGCACCTTACATAGTGTTCTCCAAAACTACGAGAGTTAGCCTTCAGGGAGGTGGCTTCCAGGTCAGTTCCAGTTCCATTGCTCCAAGTCCTGTGTCTGAAGTATGCTTTGTCTTCAGCAATAGGGTCTTACTTTCAATCTCTGGGAGGCAACTGAGGGCTGTGGTAATAGTTTGTATAATTAGGACTCTCTTGGACTATCCTGGATAACACCAGGGGGAAATTGGTAAAATGGGGTTATTTAACTGGGAGGTGAAGAGAGAGGGTTATAGAAGAACTGTGGGGGTGAAGGGGAAGAAGGAACTCAACAGAGGGGGGACCATAAGAGACAGGTATTATTAATGGTAAAATGGGAGATAATGGGAGTACTCTGAACAGAGGAAGGAGAGTTAGAGAGAGAGTGAGAGAGAAAGAGAGAGAAAGGAGAGATAAACAATTTTCAACTGATATGAAAAAACAGAGGGAAATGTATTAATTCCAAGCTTACTGAAAAATTGCACATACAATATCTCTTCATGAGTTCATGTGTATAGTTGAAGGCTATATAACAAGAAACAGTGCCAGATTCAAGAAACTTCCCTCTGAGATTTTAGATATTTCTTCTTACACAGGAAGCATTTTTATTGTTATTTTTAACACAGCAGTGGGTTTCAGGTGCAAGATATGAGAGCAGGGTGTAGACATGGAAAGGCAGAGGCCAAAAATGTACCCAGATACACCTATGTAGGATGAATAAATCTAGATATCTAAAGCGCAGCATGAGAACTATAGCTATAATACCACAGAATGGAAGTTTGCTAAGAAAGAACACTTTAGATGTTCTTATCAGAATGCTGGGGATGATTCAAGATGATAGACATGCTTATTTTCTTGACTATAATAACCATTTCACCACACATAAGTACATCAAAACATCAAGTTGTATGTCTTAATCCACTTAATAAAAAAGAGTGGATCTTGCACTTTGTTTTTAATTGTCAAATACATTTTCACATTTTCTTTGCACTCCAAGTTCAGTTTAGTTAATTACACACACTTAGTCATTATGATTTCAAAATCATAATTATATCTAAGTGATTTGACAGTGGCACATCCCCATTATAAGAGTGTGAATTCTAAGCTTGTTTTCTCAACTATTAACCATCATTAGATATGAGAATTGGCAGCCAATTTGCACTATGTTATCCAATGTGTCACTCAAGGATTTAACAAATGCTTAGAAGCGTGTTTAGATCATAATCCAAACAGCAATTTCTTTGTGAATTTTCATTATGTCAAAGCAAATAAAAGCCTGTGTATGTAAAATACTTATATTTGCAAGTATGCAGTGTTTTGATGTTATAATTAATGTCTCTTTCATCACATACTTAACACACAATTTGCATTCATGAAAACCTAGATCTTGTAAGGAATTACTGGTATATGCACTAAAGAAAGTAAACATGCCAGTTAGCTTGTAAAGCTAGTTATTTCTTTACAATTTCATATTCCAGAGCCAGAAAAAGATAGTTAAAATATATATTCATTTATTAAATATTAATTCACATATGAAGTGTTTACAAAAGCATCAAAAATGTGTCATATACATAGGCTTTACTGCTTTTAAGAAAAAAATGTACTTGCCAAAATTATGTGACAGCTAGTATTTTAACAAATTCTTTGCTTTCCTATAAAGTTATAGACTCATAAAATATTATGTGACCTCAATAGTCTGTTTTAAAATCTCTCATTTTTAAATGTAGTAACATTTTGCTTGCATGGAAGCTCTCATAGATATTCAATATCTCAAATATATGGAAGGCAAGTTTGTTGACTGAATAAACACTGGCCTCAATGACTCAACTTACCTGTCCCTCCGTACTCTCCCCACCAAACAGAACCCAAGAAAAGTTTGTAGAAGCATATTTAGAAAACTTTCCCTGTAAAGCAGTTGATGTTTTAAGTTGGTATTGGATGAAGGTTATCATTCAGTTTTCCACAGTATACTTACTAACTCATTGGTGGGGCCTGCTTTGGATGCTGCAAACCATGCGTGAGCAGAAGGAATTGAAATGGGGTGACCATTTCTTTGTTGACTGAATGGTCAAAACTGTTATTCCTAGACTACGCTGTGGGTTTTCATAATATGTGCAGTGACTCTCTGAACATTGTTTGTGTGGGGTTTTTTGGTTTCTCCGTCCTTCGTCTTTCTTAGGTTGTCAAATGAGCTTATGGAGAAAACAGTAAAGGCAGCTAACTGATTTTCTCTAAGACTATTGTTCCTTGTGATCTAACAGAAACCCCAAGAAGTAGCAGACCATTTGGCCAACCACTTACAGATTCTGTTTCAGGCAGCTAGGTGCTGATTGAACACGGGTCAGTGATTGTAAAGGGATGTAATAGGTATAGCGTTCAGTTCATCTTCTTGAAGACACTTGTTCTAGACATGGTCTACCCCCAACCCTTCCTACTAAATAGAATGTGATAATGTCTGGAGCCTCAGAAGCCAAGGGATAGTAAGAAACATATGTAACATGCACTTACACACACACACACACACACACATACACACACACACACGTACACAGACAGGCAAGGGATCTGAGACATTCCTCATCTTTTGGTACTATCAAAGCCATTCTACATACTAGTCAGTCTACAGCTCCAGAAGCCTAACTAGAAAAGGTGAGAATTTTACCCTGTGATATCTGCTGCTGCTGCTGCTTTTTTGATACGTAAGAAAGCTGAGCTCAAGCAAGAATCTTCCAGTTGGTGAACAGCAACTGAAGGGAGAAATCTGTCAGAAGCTCTCTACCTGTAGTCTATAATTAGAGCTAAATAAGAAACTAGAAATTTGGAAGTTTGCAACATGGGGAAAAATTGAATGCTTTTGTATTCTTTAGCAAATAGTAAGAAATAAGATTGCCACTCAGAATGAGCCCAGCTGCCAAAGTCTTGGTTTATCCTTTCAGATGATTTCAGAATGGCTAACACTAAATTAAAAGATAGGTAAACAGTACAGAGACTAGTAAACAAATAATAAATTTAACAGGTTTAAGAACCATGACCTAATGAGATCTGGGGGGGGGGGTAATTTTCACTTAGAATTGCTAGACACAAATATGCCTGAAGTGTGATAAGTTTTTGAAGGAACTCTATTGCTAAATGAACATCAACCAAGGTATATGGGTTTCCCGTGACAGCTGCAACCATCCTTCAGTATTTGTGTGTGATTAGGTCCAGGAAATCTTTGGATAACAAAATCCAAGGTTACCAAAATCTGCATATGCTTAAATTACTTGTATAAATTATTTAATATTTGCAAATAACACACAAATCCTCACATATTTTAAATAAGTTCTATGTCACTTGTAATACTTCTCACAATGTAAATGCTACATGAAAAACTGTCATACTAGAATAATAGCAGAGAAAACGTGTTCCAGTCATGTTTTTTTCCAGTATTTTCTACCTTTGTTTGGTTGAGCTCATGGATGTGGAATCTACAGATCTTAAAAAGCTGAGTCTATTACAAAGTTCATAGTTTGAAGGACCATAATTTTTTCTCTCACAGTTCTATAGTATAAAACTCCCATATCAAGGTAGTTGATTTCCTCTGGAGTCTTAAGAAAAAGCCATTCAAATGCCTAGCTCCTACCTTCTGCTGGTTACCAGCAATTCTTGGTACTCCTCGTCTTTGATTTATATGACTCTAATGCTGCCTTCATCATCACATTACCCACTAATCTGTGGAACATTTGTCTCTGCTTTTGTCTCATAAAGATACTTGCAATTAGATTTAGAGTCACACAAATAATCAGGGATGATAGCCGAATGTCATGGTCTCCAGCCATGTCTGCAAGGACACTTTCTTCATTGGTTCCAGGAATTAGGAGCAAGTATTCCTTAGACGGCAAGTATTCCACCTCTTTTATCAGGTTCTTTGCTTCCCCATCAAAGTAACCATCATACAATTCGATACTATCAAGAAGCTAATGCAAGAGCTGAGCAGTGCCCACAAGAGAACGTGCTCCTGGGATCTTACGTTTTGAGTGGGGTGAAATCACTGGATTGCATTTACAGCTGTCTCATATAAGAGGCAACTGCATTTTATGCAGGACAGGAGGAACAAGGATACGAAGGTAGACCGTGGTGAAGCTTTCTACCACTCTTTGTTTCTTAGAATGATAGAGTCCCTAAAACTCGAGCCGGGTATGGTCACCCATCTACAGATTGCATTTCCCAATCTTTCTTGCAGTGAAGTGAAGCGTTGGCTAAATGCAAATCAATAGACTATGAACGGAAGGGACAGATACAACTCCACGTCTTCTGCTTGAGTCTGTGCCAGTGCTTCTTTATCCTCCTTCCCACTGACTGGAAACGCAACAATGAAGGCAGCTTCTGAACTCGGGTTAGACTGGTGCAGCCAACTCACTGTCCAGCCTTGGGTCATTTCACTCAAGAATACGAAACCATGTTCAACACTGTTCTCAGTCACTTTGTTAACAGTTTTACTTACTAACCACTACAAGTTTTCTCTAACTTTGGAGGACCTTAGCGTAATGATATTAAATGCTACAAGAAAAACAGTAAGAGCGATGCACATACTGGAAAGAGAGGAACATTCTCAATCTTCACAGCTACGTCAAGAATCAAAAGTTTTATTCTTTCCTCCGAAAGCATATCTGCTCACTGATTTTTTCACTCACATAAAACAGAAAATCTGTCATATTTGAAACAAAATATATGGCTATTCTATTATCTACCTGACAAAACAGCATAGCTGTTTAAAATTAACACATATTTCTAAAAATTAGAAGAGCCAAAACAAGAATTGCACTGTGTACACTATTCTGCAATAATTTAGGTATATTTCACCTTCCATGTACAATGGAAAGACATGTATGTTTATTATTCTCCATGTGACAGACCATTATAAGTTAACTTTAGCCTCATCCTGTTCAATGCTACCACTAAAATAATAAATATGGTAAATGCTGACATATTTGCATAATATAAAATAATAAATGTAGTTCCATTTCTCATAATAGTGTAAAATTTTCAATTTTTAAAATAATAATCAATATACTATGCTTTATTTAACCTATATAAATAAAAACAGAGAAACCCAGTAATAGTAAACTATACTTGAGGCTATATAAATAAGTGTGTGTGTTTGTGTGTGTCTGTCTGTCTGTCTGTTTTTCTGTGGTCATAAGACAAAGAGATTGGAGGCAATATATGGAAATGTTCCTGCAAGAAGATGACAAGGTTATTTTTTACAGAAATGTCAACAATAGATTAAATCTGGAATCACTCCACCCTTAATATAATAGTTGTCATAAACAAGGAGGCATGAGTTATCAGCTGTTCACATAAGCAGCTTTAGAGATTCATGAAAAAGATTAAATGGGTATAATTTATAATCTGAACTCTCCACAATCCTACAGCTTTTGGTAAGGGACTTCCATCGTGGGAGAGGGAACAGTTACCGACCTTCATGAAGCACTGCTTGGCATTGATCCTTCTCTGGTGTTCACCTATTACTTATGACCCTTCAGCAGAGTAATACACAGTAATGTAAATTCAATCCCTTGGATATGCCAACCCCTCTTTTAAGACTTTCACTGCAAGGATTAAAAGAAAAAGAGAAAAGCTCCCAAATTTTCTACTTAATTTGGCAAGTACATAGTAGATAGACCTATCAAAATTGGATATTGCATTTATATTTTTAATATGCAGTACACAGTATTTCTGTTAAATGTGTGCCTTGAATGTGACTATACATTTTCAGAGAGCTGGGAAGTTATCCATATCCAAAATACAAAAACATTAACTAATATGATTCTTTATCCTGTCTGCTACATGACATAATAAACCAAGATTTAAACTAACTCAATGGAAACATTAACACCCTGTTACTGTATTTAGAAGTGACCTTTTCCCTCTGTAGATAATTTCAAATCATAGTGGTGAATTTTTATTGTAGTCTATTTTCCAAAGGAAAGGACATTACTTTTAATTTCCTGAGAGTGAAGGTATGTTCTGAAATGTATGTAAATGTTACATTGGTAGAAGAAACTACATTGTTCCCAATATAAATGCTTGTTCTTTGAGACAATAATTTTGAGAGTATAATAATTAATTAAGGCTGCCAGTTCTAGAAGCAGGATTCTTCTATTTGAAACCAAGCTTCCTCACTCTACAATTCTGAACAAGTTATGTAACTTCTGTAAGTTTCATTTCCCTTACCTGAACAAAAGGCATATTTTAAAGGTCTGGTATTATTTGGGGAATCAAATGAAATTATCATCATATTTATCTTGTTATTTCTGTGCTCAGAAATAAAAACCTAAAAATCCATTATTATAGTCAACCTTAAAGGCGTATGTACCATTCTTCAAAACATAAAAATGATAAATTTTCCCTTACCTCTACTAAATAAGACCAAAAAGAGCTAATCATTATATATACATGTAATTGCTATAGTGACATAAAATATCTACTTTATTTTTAAAGTGATATCCACTTGGAAAATACCTGTATGGATACATGGCTTTCCTGGGGGACTTTGTGCATATGACTGTGTTTTAATGTTCCTCAAAGGAACAAGGTGAACTTCCTTTCCATGGTTTTTATTCCCAGTTTCTTACTTCCAGAGACCTTCACATTTGCCATCTTCTCCATCCCTGCCAGGTCAGATCTTTCCTTGACAGTCTACTTTAAAACCACACTCTAAGATAATTTTCTGCAATAACGTCATTTGGTTTTCAATACTGTGCAGACTTTATTATCTCACACCTGTGAACCTTCTCCCTCTGTTTCTCCTAGGCCTGTTCACAGTATGATCATCCATCTCCTCAACCACTGAAACTAGAAATTTTCTTCTTCATCACTGTAGCACATGTACCTGTAATGTTCACTCTAATCTACTGGAAATGTATGTTTTACTATGAACCACATTTATTCCTCACCCACCCGCCAGGCAAACTACTAATAACATTTTTATTCTAATTGTTTTATTTCTTAGCTGTGATATTTTTTAATTTTCCTATCTTTCAATATATGTCTCTTTTCTTCATGATTTTCCATTGTTTTGTCATATTTGTTATTCAATTTGTGGAATATTTAATATCTAGAAGTCTGATTATAATGATTGAATTTAGATACTCATAACTCACTTTCTATCACATCATTAAAATGTTCTAAGAACAAGAATGAAATTGTATGTTTAATGACTGTAGTTTCTAATGGTTAAACTTGTTTATAATCAAAAGTCACTTTGTGTTGAGCCTCAATTGTACATTAGTAAAGATTCAGCCTGGCTTTTAGAACATTATCATGTGTCTTTTCTTAATACCATTATGGCAATATCAAATTCAATACTGCATTGTGATCAACTTCTCATTTGGGTTTTAATTTTAGAAAGAGAAAGAATTCCAAAATATCAAATGCCTTATATGTGTATCAAAACTATGCAAGCATAAACTAGTATAAACTACCTGAAGATTAATCTCACGTGACAAGACACTGAGAGCTATGTAAAACCAGACACTTTGGTCCCTGTGAGGCTGCTGTATTTACCTGTGGTGAAACTGTTGCTTTCAAGAAATGTTTAATTCTCAATTTCCTTATACAGCAGATGGTGGTTAACACAGAAACCCACAACTGCCCAATGTGTAGAGAACAAGAGGCTGCAGAGTGCTTATCCTTGAGTAGGACAGCTATATCAAACTTCTGTCTCACAAGGCTCAGGGCTCATGTGGAATGGGTGGCAGAAATGTTGTAGTAAGAACTGGAGGTAGTGGATGACCACAAGGAAACAGGGTTTTTCAGAGAGCTGGGAAGTTATCCATATGAACTCACAGCAATGGTGACAGCATGCACAAGTCCCATTCAAGCTCAAACCAGACAAAAATCCCAGCATACACATGGGAAAGTGGGTAAGAAATCCCAATCCAACTTAAGGAAATTTGGGCAACTGTTCACTGCTGGAACGGGGTAAAGACAGTTTCTTTCAAAGATAGGACCCTTGGTAGGTTAACCAGGCTTTAGTGGATGGACTTACACTGAAGAGGACTTGTATACACAAATTGGACTCTATAGGCCTTATTACATACATAAGAGAAGTACATTAAATTAGGGGGAGCAATGAGGGAGGTGTGGATATGAAAGGGGACCTAAATATAATCAAATTATATTGTATGAAAATCACAAAAATTCAATGCAAATATACAAATTTAAAATATTTTTAAAGAATTAAAAATTCTAGTCAGCCTATATAGAGGTCTTTGTTTTAGGAGGATCAGCTGTTCCTCATCTAGCAGCAATCAGTTGTCAATATTCCTTTAGATTGGGGTCTGCTGATCATTTTCCCAGTTCTATGCTGGGTTACTATCTAGGAGTCCCTTTGGCCACTCTGGCCAACAACTCAAAAGAAGGTATGTCCTATCTGGCATTGTTGCTTGTTATGTAGACTTTAGCTGTGCAAATGGACTCTTAAAAAATTATATTGGCCTCTTTAATCTTTGGTTACATGTTCCTTTGGGGTGATTAAGGTCATAGAGTTGGCCCAGATAAACCAATTTATCTTAACTCTTAAGGTCATTTCAGAATCTCTTCCTCAGGGGTCACATGGGGTTAGGAGGAGCCCCTGGCTCCTTTCTTTTACCAGTTCTGCCTATGTGAAGATAAGTCAAAGGTCCTGCTCGACCATGGTTGGCTTCACTTGGGAGCATTTAGGAAATGATTCCTCTGTGTTGATCCTCTTCTTTGTAGACTGGACACTGGTTCAAGTCCATCTGGTGGGGTCTCCTCAGCCTCCTTGATCAAG
>NW_008335287.1:2863109-2863234 GCF_000622305.1 Nannospalax galili | reverse complement strand
TGTTCTCAGATAAACCTTACCTAGACATATATTTCTTGATCTGCTATGTAAGTAGTAGAGAATGGCTGGGGGTGCCGACAACACAGGGATATCAGAGTATAAGGGCTCTAGTCGGGGGAGGGAGG
>NW_008335287.1:2858804-2863098 GCF_000622305.1 Nannospalax galili | reverse complement strand
GACATACACAAAAAAAATTAACAAATTTTTAAAAATGTATTATATTTGAAAAGGAAGCATGGAAATTTATGTCATGTTAATTAGTAGAAGTTATAAACATTGCCATTGAAATCTACCCGATGACTTTATAGACAGACACAGGCGCCAAGGATCCGAGTGCAACCGATTATGACTAGTAATGATCAGATACATACAGATTAGAGACACATGTGCCAACATCTCAGTGTCAGTGTTATTAGCAAAAACAATGAGTCTTTCTACAAGGAACAATATATTCTAAAATGAAATGGAGATCTTTTTAAAAAGCTAAAAACTCATTCAATTTTATGTCTTACAGGTCTTATACTGAGTTCAATATTGTATAACTGTATTAATTCAACTGTGAACCTAGAAACTTGCAGCCACTTGTGAAAGAGATGTACTCTTGCTCTGGAGTGTGTTACTGAATATGTTAAAGCTGTAGTGAAATGCTTCTTCTAATCATGTAGTTATTACAAATTTTTGTTTTAATTTAAAAATTCTCAGACTTTTGCAGAAATTCACAATGGTTAATATTTTTCACATGATGAGCAAGGTTCTTAGGTCATTTATAGCAAATCGATGGAAGTTTAGAGGCATTGTCTTGAACATAGCTCGTCTCCTATCATCCTAGCATCATTCATAGCATCCAAAACGCATTTGAATTCAACAGACTTCCTGAAACCCCAGAAGGGATTCATTACATAGCTGTTCCAAAGTTAATGTCTTTTTATTTGCATAAAAATACTATTCAATCACAGCTTCCAACTAGAGGATGGGAGTGCACTGTGGTCCGCTCTAAAGATTTTTCTTATCTGAATATATCATAAAGATGGAGTTACGTGTTTATTACTGGCCTTTTGCCTTTTATCACTGAATTATATAACAATACAAAAGCATATACAAGCTTAGAAAATATAGACTTCATAAAGATGCAGAAGCTTATCTGGAGGACAAATCTTGTGATATGTTTTCTAAGAAAATATCATCAACCTTTTCTCCAAAGCCAAGGAGGAGCTTCTGCACAGATTCCAATGAGAGACAGTGTTTTTCAAAATTTGACCTTTTAGATTTCTGTTCTACATTATTGCTAGAATTCCCTCGTTAGGTATTTATATAAAGCTAACAGTCACAATACTGTGAATTTGTCCTTGCTTTCTTCCTGTAGGAAGATACAAAATAGACAAACTGATGGGATGGTGGATGATCCATTTTTGCACAGGCCCCCAGGTCAGGATGACTTACAGTTCCTAAATTTTAGTCACAGAGCATAATTCATGAGTGAAGAGTATTAATTTTATTTATTCATTAATGAGTCTTTTATTGATTAGGGTAGCATATTTCCTGGTCTGCCTGAGATAGTGCCTGTTAATTCCTGTTTATCCCGGTGTCGTTATTAATAGTGTCCCCTCAAAGAGATCCCTTTGGGAAAATTAATCATAAGACAACCCTTTGAACAGAAGCCTACAAAGCCAAGTCTGCTGTATGTTTCAGGAAATGGGCAAAAGTTTCTCAGTTAAGGAAGTCATGGAATGAAATCCTGTACCTGCTCCCAAATCATAGTCAATAGTTAATCTAAGGGGCATATATTTCTGGGTATTATAAGACAACACCCAGGGTGCCCAGATCTCATCAGTAAGAAGAGCCTATCAGTAAAAAGAAAAATATCTTGGCCAATGCAGATTGAGATGCCAAAACAGAGGAAGACTAGGATGGATCAAGATTGAGACTGGAGGCATAGGAAATTATTCAGCAACAAGGCTTTGTCTAACGCTAGAGCTAATAGGCTAACAGAAGAATCGCACTGTAATCATTCCCACATGTTAGTAGGACTTCATAGGGTGAAAATGTGTCTCAGAGAAGCATGAACCACTCCGTAGTACACCTAGATCATCTATGGAGTTGATTTCATCCATCAAATCCTCCCTGTTTTTGTTCTCCTAATAAGGTTTTAAGATCTGAAACCCTTAAAAGCACAGATTCATATTTAATCTCAAATCAGTAAAACAATCAGATGCAAAAGCGACATGAAGCACAAATGAGAAAGAAATCTGAGGATATATGAGGTGATGGATCCTGGGGAGCAGAGCTATTCTTTCAGGGGCGCTAAGAGGAAGATTTTTTTTCCAGATGCTTAAAATTGGGAACAGCATGTGTCAGCTAGAAAATACATGGGATTCACAAGCAGAAAATTCGGATTCAAGTCCTGCGCACTAACCAAATGAGCTTAATTCAATTTCTTACCCTGGAACATCACATTCTTAGACAGGAAATGCAGATGATAATATTGATTTCATGGGGTTGTTTTTAAGGATTAAATGAGTCAAAGTGCAATCACAGAGGAGGAGATGATGGCAGGAACCCTAGATCTGATGGTACAGCCTGTTCTCACCATATTTGTAAAACTCCGTTCCAAATGGTCCAACTTCAACTATACCAAGATACTTCTTTCTTCCCTTGCTCCTTAATTTTGTTATCATCCTGGCATACAGACAAAAGAAAAGTGGACATGTCAGTACACACATTTTTTTTCTTTTGCCACATTGAATTCTTTTGTACTGTTGAATCCAGGTAACTAAGCACTTGGATTTATTAATAATATAATTAATGGCTGTTGTCTGAAAACTTCGCTTCTCAGCTATTTGTTTAATTGCCATGATGAAAGAACCATATTTTACTTTTTATCTCCTAAAGAACAAAAATTTTCAAATAATCAAATGAAGCTCATATAATTCTGCAGTCTGAGGAGATGGTGTGTCTTTTCTGGGGAATGGTAATTAGTGACTGTTCTCATAAAAACTGGGAGGGAGCACATTGATTCACTCTTCATGATTATTTGGCCCATATTTCATTTAAAATGACATCTGTACCTGCCTATGCACAGTACTATGGCCCTTTTTTTCTCTGTTCTAGAAATCTTTTTTCCAATACAAGAAAACATTCACAGTTTGAGAACATGAAAAGTTAAAATTAAAATTGAAAGTTAAACAGTTCAAAAGTCAGTTCAATACACAAGTCAAAGAACATATTCTTAAGGCACCAAGAATTAGAAGGCTGTGGTGGTATGAATAATCATCCCCCATGGGTTCCAAGTTTTTAAGACACTAGTCCCCAGTTGTGGTGCTGTTTGGGGAGGTCATGGAACCTTTAGGTGGTGTGGCCATGCTGGAGGAAGCGCATCCCTGAGGGAGGGCTTTGAGAGTTCATAGTCTCCTTCCCACTACCAATTTCTCTTTCTTCCTGTGCTGCTTAAAGATGTGAGTGCTCAGTGTTCTCCTCCTGTGACCATGCTTCCCCGACATGATAGATTCTCACCCTCTGGAACGCGAAGTCAAATAACTCTTCCTTCTATAAGTTGCCTTGGTCATGGTGTTTTATCACAGCAACAGAAAAGTAACTGATGCAAAAGCAAAGACAAGATATCATTTCACAAACTTCCTTCCTATACCATTAATTAACCAAGTAGTATTCAATGACTAAATTTCTACTGTGTGGATAGTCAATGTTCCACTACTCTGATGCCACTCTCAGAAATAGTTTTTGACTATTTTCTTAAAGTTTCATGTTTTCAATGTTCATTATCTAGTTTAGCATTTACATTCCAGTAAGAATCTAGAAACAGATATCAATATTAACAGTCCAATAATCTTACAAAACCATTGCAATGGTGGCACAGTTATACAACCTCATAATTAGATCCCAAAAAGCTCATAGGAAATTCCCTGTGCTGTTTATGACTCAGCCACCATGAACAGAATCATAGAGTGTCTTAAGTTTGAGGTTTATAGCAGTTATAAAATTTTTAAGCATTCAGCAAGAGATGTTAAACTACCAAGATGTAACTCACCATGAGGAGACTTACTGATAAATGAGACAAGAATTGACCAAAAATCACGTTATGTATGCTAAATACATTTTTAATATTTTTTTATTTTATGTGTATGAGTGTATTGCCTGCATGTGTGTAAGTGCCCCTGTGTCATGCAGTGCCTGCAGAAGTCAAGAGAGGGTTGTTAGCCCTCATGTGGATGCTGGGAACCAAACCCTGGTCCTCTGTAAGAGCTTAACCATTGAGCTCTGCCAGGGCTTAACCACTGAGCCATTGCTCCAGCCCATATGTTATATATTTTTTCTTTTTATATTTTTCAGTCACTCATTTATCAAACAAATATTTACTTTACCAGTAGTCATTTTAGGTTCTTAGGATAACATAAGTTAAAATGACTTTTGCCCTGAAGGAGCTAACATGTTATTAAGTGGAAACAGACAACAAACA
>NW_008335287.1:2824571-2857413 GCF_000622305.1 Nannospalax galili | reverse complement strand
TATTTTCTATTTTCTATAAACAAATGTTTAATGCTTAAAAATCACTAGAACAAGTGTCATTTGCTTTTACTGAAGATCTATGAGCTTTTATGCTCAAAATTTTCTGTTTTCTTGACATCCCTTAAGTGTATTTGAATTATCTTATAAGCTCAATAAAAATAGAAATGATTATCAAGCTTACACAACAAAGATGAGATTTTCCCCCCTTTCAACATATTTTCTATAAACAAATGTTTAATGCTTAAAAATCACTAGAACAAGTGTCATTTGCTTTTACTGAAGATCTATGAGCTTTTATGCTCAAAATTTTCTGTTTTCTTGACATCCCTTAAGTGTACTCATAATTTGAATTAATAAATAGTTAAATAGAAGGGAGAAAGCAAAGCATATGTCATCTTAAATCTGAGCATGTCTATTTAAGTTCCAAAGGTGATATCATGCCCATCATAAAACAAAATTGTGTTCTGATACTGTGTGCTAAAAACAATGTCTGTAATTACTCTGGAAAAGCAGCTGCTGCCTCAGAACAGCTGTCAATCTAGCATGGAACCAATTTATTTCAGTTGATACGATGACTGTGGTAGGTTCAGTAATGTTCTGACATAGCTATACAATCATGTTTGTAGGTCACTGTTGCTTTCATTGGAGAAATACATTATATATTGCACGTCTCTAATGACTACAAAACAATTGTTTTAAAGGTGTTAGTAACAGCCAGAAGATATTAGCTACTAATGCAGTACTCAAAGCAAGAACAATATATCTCCAATTTCTGTGAAAACTGCATTTGTTTCTCATTTATAATTCAATTTAAGGAACACTAATTGAATGTCTCCTGAATGTCAGGGCTGTTGCAAAGAATGTGATGTTGAACAAATCATGTGTCCCATGCTTAAGGAGCCAGCTCCTTGAAGGGTTTGCAAATAGCTATAAATTTGAACGATGGCTGCAACTGAATACACATAATAGATATTTTGAACTGTATTATAATTTCACAAATGTCATTTAGTATCTCTAGATCTCAGAGATTATGCCACTCTAAGTCTTTTGCCCTACATTTTGATTTGCTTGTTTGTCCTATTTTAAATCACACTTGCAAATTTGAAATTTGCAAGAGGGATCAGGAGTGCAGAAAAGGAGCACTCAGATGCAGGCAGGCAAGACCCATCTTTGGAAGAAGCATCCTAGCCTGTGCTCAAGAGTCAAGAAAGGAAAGAAAAGGTGAGCAAAAGAAATCTGGAGGTAAGATTTACAGCCAACTCCTGAAGTAGCAGAATTCAGGGAGTCTCCCATCCCTTAAGTGCTTTTGTTGTTGTCAGTGGCTGACCGATTGATCCCTCAATAGCTTCACTTTGTAAATCAGCTAAGCTTTGTATGTCTTGATGGACTTAATACATCTAAGCAAGTAAAGCCTTCTGATTTTCTGTGCCATAGGCCTCCTCTTCAAATAATGCTTCTAAAGGCATGAAACTAATGGCGTAATAAAGAAAGCAATGAAACAATATGAAATCTTCATTTTTAACAGTAATACATTTGTTTCTTTCATAGCACCTTACATCATAAGAAGTGGCAGTATAGCTAGCTATCAGCAGCTATAATTTGAAAGCGATATTTTGAAATATCTCTAACAACTGTGGAAAGATATAAAAACACCCGTGATTTCTATTATGACAAAGTCACAGGTGCTGTCCACACAGTGACTTGTTGTCTTTCTTTCATACCTGAAGGATATGCTGAATTTCATATGCATAACAGGAAGTATACTTTGCTGATTGTAAAATGCACTGTTCACACTCTTTCCTTCTTGGACTAGCTTGTGGACCTAATAATTCCTACTATTTCTAGTGTCATTCAGCAATTTAATTTCCCAAGGTCTCACAAAAACAGTATCTTATCAACCTTACACATTTTGCAGAGAAGCATACACCTCATTACACCCCTCCAACTTCCCTGTCACTGCTACTTCTGGGCTCCTGATAATGTGCACTTGGGTAAATGGTCCTATTTTATCCAGTCTTGGGCTTCACAAATGTACCACCATTAACTGTCATTTTCAAAAGCTACAAAAAATTGTACACTAATCATTACTGGAGCCTTCCAGAACCATACAGAAAGAAACAAGGAAATAGCATCAAGAGAACTCTATTAAGACATACAAGCTTAGCTGGTTACAAAGTCAAGATATTGAGGGATCAATTGGTTAAGAACTGACAGCAACAACAAAAACACTTAAGCAACAGGAAACTCCCAGAATTCTGTTCCTTCAGGAGTCAACTGCCAAAAAAGAAAGAATCAGGAAAATTGTGTCAACACAGGCAGAACTTCTGCTGGAAGGCTGGCAGGCTGGTTTCATCAGAGCACAAATGACAAGACACACTGTTTCATGTGTAGGTGTGCAACCATACTGTATTTGATTTCTAGAATTGTTTCATCTAAGACAATCACAAGAAATGTTTATAAAATGATAGAATTCCTAGTTGTAAAAGAGAAAAGTCACACATACAAGGAACGTTTGAGACATCCTAGAAGTACTCAGCGTGTTGGCAAGGTGCAGACTGTAGGAACTGAGTAGCCTCAATGCCAACAGCCAAGAATCCTTCTCAACAACTACAGAGAAACAACAATTTCCACAAGGCAAAGAAAGGAGGATGAAGATATGGAAGGTACAAGAGGGAAGGAGTGAAAGGGAACCAGATCCACAGTGCTTAGGAAAACACAAAGGGAACGCAAACATTCTGAAGTGATGTGAGAGATATGACCACGAGACCCCAGGCAACTCAGGTTGCCTAGACCTTAGCAATGTCACAAAGAAAAGCCTGCAACCCTTCGGATCTGACCATTACCTTTCCCCCATTTTATACTAAACATAATACTCCAAAACTGAGCTGGAAACCTCCTCCCTGAAGATTTTCTCTCATAGTTTTGGAGGACACGATGCAAACTGCTAAGGGAGAACATCGATCAATGGTCCAACCCCAGCTTTAAGACCTAATGACTACAACAGTGACTGGCACAGCAAACTACATTGGTGCAGTAGTGGCACTTTTATCTTGGGAGTAATCAGCAACTACCTAATTGGACTTAAAGTCTGCTCAGTGGGAGGGAACTTCTTCATGTGCGGTACTGTAAACATAGCCAAAAACACATGGCCAGACAGGCCATAGATCTTAAAGAAATCCTTAGGCCTGTCATATCCATAGACAAAAGTAAATTCTTACTATGTGCTAAGTATGAATTCCTATATTTACAGACAAGTATGCCAGTCACTCATCAAAGAAACTCCTTCTGCAACAGACAGAGTCTATTACAGAGTTCCACGACTGGTCACATACAGGCGATAAGTGTCTGTGAGATGCCCAACACTAAGTGAAACATCTACAATGGAACTTCTACATCTAAGTCTCACAGAACATAGTGGAACAACAGGTAGAGAGAATGCTAATGCATCTCTCAACTCTCACTAACAAACCTCCTTCATGCAACAAGGGCAATGAACACAAAAGGCCACAAGTGGCCAAAATGTAGAGAGTAAGAGACTCCAGGGTGTGGGTCCCTGGGCAGGACTTCATCCACCTAAAGCTCAGAGACCATTGTGGAAGAGGGGTCAGAAAGATCGTAAGAGTCAGGGGAAGAGGCACATGAACATAAGGAATCAGAGTCTTATAGGCCCATGGGACCTTGCTCGTAGGAACTCACAGTAATGGTGGTAGCATGCACAGGACCCATACAGACTCAATCAGTCAAAAACCAGCATAGAACTTGGCAAATGGACGAGGAAATATTGGCAGCTGATCACTGCTGGGTGAGAGACAGTTGATCTCCTCTGCGAATTTTTTAGGGGGTTTTTGTACATTTCATATAATACACCTGAATCAAATTTAGAGAGCTGATCTTTTTAAGGGGGTGACACTACAGAGGCTAAACAGGCTCCAGCTGGAGGAACTCACACCAAGAGGACATCTGGGTACACAAAGTTGACTCTACAGACCTTAACACATATGACAAAATGCAGGAAGTCATGTGGGTGGTTTATAGGGGTCCTGGATAGGGAAGGAGGACTAACTATGACTAAGATGTATTGCATGAAACCCACAAAATTCAAATTAAAATATATTTTTTAAAAAGATGAAAGAAAAACAAACCAACAAACAAAAAGACTCCCATACTCTGTTGTCACTTTGTAAGAGAAGGAACTAGATGGAATTTTGCTCTTCAAGAAAACAAAAGTATAAATTATTTCTTTTCACCCAATTCTTTTTTTTTCTTTTTGAGACAGGGTCTTCCTATAGCGCCAGCTGGCCTGGAACTCACTGTGGAGACCCAGCTGGTGAGATCTACCTGCCTCTGGCTCCAAGTGCTGGGATTAAAGGTATTTGCCACCATATCTGGCTTTTTCAGCCAATTCTTAAAAAAATATTCTTCAGCTGCTTGGTCCAACGTTTCAATGGAAAGAAAATGTTGTAAGTCGTATAATGTGTAAGTGACAAAAGCTGTATAATAAAAGATAATAATAAGGAGGCTGAATAAATCTCAAATAAAACTCTCATGCTCACTACGTGAAGATTTCTGACAAATGATAGTTCTTCTTGATCTTAAATTTTATTAGCCCATCTCTTATTTCAAATCTCAGAGCTGAAATTATTCCCTTTTGAATCCAGCTTCCTTTCAGACATGTGCATAGTTTTTATGCATCTCACTATTTCTAAATTGAAATTAATTTTTAATGTATGTGCAATTATGTGAATCATTAAGATTTCAGAGATAATACAAACAAAGTAAAACAAAAATAATGAAGAAGTTATGAGCTCATTAACCTCGACAAGGACCAATGAACTCTGTTTTATTTCCTAAGACTAAATTTCATAGAACTCAAGTTCATGCTGCTTACTTAATAAGCTGCGGATGCAGACAGACATGAGGCAGAGCACCCAGCTACTGCAGCCTTTGAATGAGAACCAGTACCCTGGTCTAATCAGCATCAGGGTCACTGGCATCCAAGAATGCCCTAGAGAGAGAAACTAGAGTAACCCAGGAAGATTCAAGCTGGTGTTTTTGAAATGTATCCAAATAGCAAAACAAAATATCCAACACATAAATATTGATATCATGAATTAGAAACCACGGATAGGAAAAATGGAGTTAGCAGTTTCCATTTTGAATATGAACATCACTGCATAAAATATATTAGGAATAAAAATTAGTGTTTTGGAAACAAGGACATATAGTATATTATGTATATTTTAAAATAACTCCACCTCTCCCTGTGAGAGGATTATATATCTTCATCCTATTGATGTCATCATTAGTTGCATGTCTTACTTGCACAATAAAATGGGAACAGTGAGATGTCTGACCCTCAAAGGGAAGTTTGAAGGGTCTCAGACTCTTGTGCTCTGCTGAGATCAGCATGCTTCACATAGGGGTGGCTTTTTCCATGCAGATCCTTCAATGAAGCTTGCAGGGCACATAGTCACAGTTGATTGAGGACAAACTTAACAGTATGAGCAAGAAATGGTTTTGTTTACAAAAAGTAAATCAGAGACTGGAGAGGTGGCACAGCAGCTAAGAGCACTTCTTACAGAGGACCCAAGTTTGGTTCCCAGCAACAACTGGGAATCTGATGGCCTCTTCAAGTCTCTGAAGACACCTGCACATAGATGGCATACACGTTCAGACACACACACACACACACACACACACACACACACATACGTAATTAAAAATAAAATTTTTAATGAATTTTTGAGATTGAGGGTATAGCTCAGTGGTGTGGTGGAGTGCTCAGTGGTTCTGGGTTCCAGCCCTAACATGAAAGAGAGAAAAAGAGAGCATAGGAGGAAAGGAAGGAGAGAGAAAGGAGGGAGGGATGAAACCATATCTGAGGATATAATGGTCTGTATTTGATAAAGCTCTTTTGGAGCACACAAATGTCTTTTCTCTCACTAACTTGATAGTTCCAGTTGATCAACCATCTAGCACTTTTTTTCTCTGTTAAAATGGGAAGTCTGGTTAACAAACACTGCTGAATCCACTTGCATCAGTCTTTCAAGCTTCTCAGTTTTTACCTGGCAGGTTTTCTGTGGCACACTTGAGAAAACACTTCAGAGGTCTATCAACTTGTTTGCCTAGCACTCAGTCTGCAGTTCCAACTCAAGGACCTGACCAGCTCCCCAATCTCCCTCCCTGGAAACAATACCCTTCTGCTGTGGTCACATTCCCTGTTCCTTTCACTGGGAATTTCTCAGGTGGGTAGAAATCTGGCTAAGTTGTATTTGAGGATAGCACATTGTTTTACAGCTGGTAACTTCTCCCTTCCTTATGCACACATCTTCAAAATGATTGCCAGGAAGAATCCTAGGCAATTTCTGCTTTTCATCCAGCCACAACTGTGCTTTGAGGCAACAGGAAGAAGGCAATCTGAACAGAAAGAAAAGCAGAGGCAAAGGCAGGGGGAAATCACTCTTTTGTCAGTGATACCCCCACACCAACATTGCAAAAGTACTGTAGTTGGCATAATCTCTACATACCACAAATGTCCCCTGAGAATCCATATTCTCATCACTAGAACATCAAAACACTAAATACTTACTGTGTTGTATTAAATAGCATAGTTTACCTTAAAAATGAAAGTAACAGATCCTCAAACATCCTTAAGAATAAAAATAAATTGGTTTATCTGGGTCAACTGTAGTGCCTTAAACACCCAAAAGGAAAGTATAAACAAAGATTAAAGGGGTCAATATAATACTTTTAAGAGTCCAAGAGTCCGTATGCATAGCTAAAGGCTACAAAACAAGCAACAATGCCAGATAGGAGATACCTTCTTTTGAGTTGTTGGCCAGGGTGTCCAAAGGAACTCCCGGATAGTAATCCAGCATAGAACTGGGAAAATGAGCAGCAGACCCCAATCTTATCTAAAGGAATGTTGACAACTGATTGCTGCTAGATGAGGAACAGCTGATCTTCCTAAAACAAGGAACTCTAGATAGGCTGAATAGCACTGGGGAACGCTGGGGGCACTGACAACACAGTGGACAGTAACAGATGACAGAGTATATGGGCTCCAGTGGTGGGGAGGGGTTATGGGAGGGTGACATTTGGGAAGTGGGTTTACAGATGAATAAGATTGTTTGGTATGTTCTGTATGATATACACACAAAAAAAAATCAACAAATTAAAAAAATGAGTTATATTTGAGGAGGACGCATAAAAATTTCCTCGTATTAATTAGTAGAGGTTATAAACATTACCAATGAAATCTACCTGATGACTTCATATCCATTCTCAGGTGCCAAGGATCCAAGTGTACCCAATTGTGACTAGTAATAATCAGATACATAAAGATTAGAGACGCATGTGCAAACATCTAAGTGTTAGTAGCATTAAAAATGAGTCTATCTGTGGGGAACAGTATATTTTAAAATGAAATAGAGATCTTTTTTAAAGGTTAAAAACTCATTCAATTTTATGTCTTACAGGGTTTATACTGAATTCAATATTGTATAATTCAACTGTATTAATTCAACTGTGAACCTAATAATATTTGCAGCCACTTTTGAAAGAGATGCATCCTTTCTCTGGAAATTGTTATTGAATATGTTAAAGCTGCAATGAAATGCTTGTTCTAATCATGTGGTTATTAAATAAATAAACAAGTTTGATTGTTGGACATGGTCAAGCACACCTTTAATCCTAACACTCCAGAGGCACAGTCCTCTGTGAGATCCAGGCCAACCTGGTCTACACAGAGAGTTCTATACCAACTGGGGGCTACAGGGAGACTATAGTGGCTTGAATGAGAATGTCCCCCATAGGCTCCAAATATTCATTGGTTTCCAGTTTGTGGCACTGTTTGGGGAAGGTCATGGAACCTTTAGGAGGTATGGCCATGATGGAGGAAGCATGGCACAGGGGGTCAGGCTTTGAGAGTTCTTAAACCCTGCAGGATTTCCAGTCTCTCTCTGCTTCCTGTGCCTTCTTGAAGAAGTGATCACTAGGCATTCTGCTCTGGTCATCTCTGCTGCCATGCCTCGCCTACCATTAAGGACTCTTATCTTCTAGAACTGTAAGCCAAATAAACTCCTTTTATAAACTGCCTTGGTCATTGGTCATGGTGTTTTATCAGAGCAACAGAAAAGTACTTAATACAGAAACCCTGTCTGTCAAAAAAAAATAAATAAATAAAAAAGACTTCCCTGGGTAGTGGCACAGAGAAGACAGAAAGGGGGGAAGTTCAAGATTTGTAGCAATGAAGTTGCCAAATTGCAACTGGAAATAGAGGGGCTTCAAGGAGCTGAGAGCACATCCTTGACAGAGAGGCAAGAAACAAACAGGGACCTGCAAGCTGCCGTCACTTCTAGGTTGCACTACTGAGTACCATCAAAGGCAGATCCTTCCTTGGGACTTCTGTGTAGGAGTCCAGTGAACTAGTGAAGTAGGAGTCACTGATCTTGTAAGACACGTATCCAGTGAAACCACCTGGGCTTCTAACCAGCAGAAATACAAGCCAAAACTTTGTCCCAATTTAGTCAACTGCCTTTGTGGTAATTTGTTAAATCCAGCACTAGAAAGTCAACAGCCGCATGCACTGACCCAACTTCATTCCTATGAATGAACTCTCACAAGCTGCCTATTCACTGGAAGTGCTTCTTCAAGTTCATTTCCAAAGGCTGCTCCCTGCCCTTCTTAGCATGTTAGAGTAGTGCTCATTAGCATATGCTGTGGTTGCTCATTAGCATCTGCTGTGGTTGCTCATTAGCATATGCTGTGGTTGCTCATTAGCATATGCTGTGGTTGCTCATTAGCATATGCTGTGGTTGCTCATTAGCATATGCTGTAGTTGCTCATTAGCATCTGCTGTGGTTGCCTGTTGCTCCTTTTAAAGCTCTCCATATGCCCACACTCATATACTCATTTAGGCTAGAAAGAAAATAGTGATTTACATTGTTTAACCTAATAACTCATCTTACAAGGATAATCCCATTTCTCCAAAATTGGGAAATATTCTAACCCTAAATTTAGATGCATAAAGATACTTTTCTTTTAATAATTAATAAAGTAGGGATTCATTTTTTAAAAAAAAACTGTGTTTACCAATGAATGTCTCTATGTAAGATATGCTATGATCAGAATTGCCCTTACTTTTAAAAATTAAAATGAGAAAATTCCCTTATTTCCTTATTAGTTTAATTCTATAACTCAAAACTAGCAAAAAAAAAAAAAAATATGATCTGCTTCAACTCTAAAGATAATTAGAGTCACTTTAATCTCATTTATGTGTTCATTGCCTTTGTTCTTAAATGGTTCTGAAAAAGAGAAATTTTCATTTTAAAACTTTGTTGTTGTTCCTGGTTTGGGCCAAGATAAAAGCACTATAGTCAAAGTAGTTGTTTTCCATGTTAAGTTATCATTTTGCACTTAGAGTTGTGAAGTTCTTTCAAAGAAAGACACTCAGCTTTCACCTCCTGTGAAGGGCTGGCATTTGGAAAGGAGCACCTCATTTAGAGAAATTTGAAAAGCTCCAAATCTCAGAAATGTATCAAAGCCTTAATGTGCTGTACAATTTTTTTTATTTTGTTATTTTAATTATTTTCATTCTTGAAATGTTACTTCTATACAATTCTGAGTCAGTTTGTCAGCACTAGAAGCATTGCCAGGCTGTGTTCAGTGAAGTTTTGCTCTTTAAGAAACATCTTAAAATTCAGTGTTCTATCATGTGACTTTCACCTAGTCCCTGGCTAACACCCTCTGAAGGCAACTGCATGTCCTCGCTGGATGTCTAGAAATCCTAACTATTTGCTAGTAACTCATTATGGACTGTGAGAATGTACTTGTTTTTACTTTGTACATTTCTTCAAATGTTGGAAAAAAATCATATCTTTACTAATAAACAAATTTATGGAACACCCACCAGCATCCTTATGGAATAAAAGGAAAAGGAACAGAGAAACAAAGCGGGAGTAAAGGCGGGGTTCAACAAACTGAGACGAATCATTTAGGAATACCTAGGAAACAAGACACTGATAACTACAGACATTACTCAGAATTACTTTTATTTATTTATTTATATTTATATTTATTTTCTTTTATGTGCGTACCTGTAAGTGCACCGAGTCGTGCAATGACCACAGAGGTCAGAAGAGGGCATCAGATCCTTGGAACTGGAGTTACATTACAGATGGTTTTAGCCAACATGTGGATGCTGGGAACCAAACCCAGGTTCTCTGTAAGAGAAGCCAATGGTCTTAACCGCTGAGCCTCCTTATTCAGAATCATACACCAAGCATATCTGCTTTTCTTCAATCCCAAGAAGTGAATGTTTCCATCTTTAAAGTTGTTCCAACCAATTTCCAGCCAATAATTCAATGGCTTATGTGGGTCAGTTCTCCAATACAAGTATGACTGTTTGTTTGGGGCAGGAGTTAAGTCATTTTTATCTATCAGCTTCAAGTTAATATACAACATCCAAAAAGTCCACAATCATTTGAGAAAAATAATCAAAGGTAACCATCACCAATCACAGCAAGCTGCAACTTCTCCCCGATACACAAATTTTATTTGTGATGAGAATGCATGATAGGCCATTAGGGAAGAAGAAAAAAATAACTGGAACAGCTAAAACAATTATACAGTGTAATGGTTTCATCATCGCCATTTCACTGACTCACATCTGCTACTATATTGAATCTGCTACTAATTAAACAGGGGTATCGTAGGAAATAAAACATCTGGACCAAAATCATGGTGGAGGTGCTTATCACAAAATTATCTGGCCCTCGTGGTTTTTTAGCTGATAAGACTTTGTGAAAAGATATATTTTTCTCCTAAGTAAAAAGTTCAAAATTAGGTGATTCCCATAAATACCTATGTCATCCATCTATACTAACATAGGTAAATGTCCTTAAGTTAATTGTGTTCAAATATTTTTCCTCCGACAATTTAGAAAATAAACTCATTTCACATATACCTCCGGAGACAATATTTACTAAGGACTTGGGGCATGCATCAACAATAACAGAAGCTTCTTGAGAAGAAAGCTCACCATGAAGCCTCAACCAGCCCGTGGGTGAATCTAAGCACCCATGACCCCGAAGAGCTTAGGATCATTATTCTTCATGCCTTAGTAAGAACCATTGGCTTTGTGTAATCTACAAAACTGCCATCTCCCTTAAGAAGCAGATAACTTTTTGTCTGCTCTTACAGGGATCGAAAAGTGATAAGGCCTGCTCTGGTTCTTGTTCTTCTATGATGCAGATTTCCTCTGACTGCGCTATTGATACAATGCAGAACTTGCTGCCAGCTCTGCTCCTGACGGCACTCATTTCCTTCCTCACTTACAGATGGCCATCACTCACCTAATTATATCATTCAAAGGAAGACAGAATTAAAAGGAAGGAAACACAAATTTAAGGAAAGAAGAAAAAGTTAAGGCTTTTTTAGAAGAGAGAAAAAAAAACAAAGTAAAAATGGGTTTTAAATGAGACTAGGTAGGTCTTCCAAGACAAACATTTACCAAGCTATTAATGAAGTCTAAATGTACAACTCAAGTGTGCAAGTGCAATAGTTCTCTTTAATTTTGAATCACTGAATGTAATTTCTCTTCCCATCTGGAATATAGAAAGTTAACCTCTATCATCTTAGGGTTCCTGCTTCCTTCCTTACAGAGTGCCCAGAGAGGTGTCTGGACTGGGGATAGCCCTTGAGTCATCCTGCCAGGCAGTATCTGCTGACAGTGCCTTGCCTGTTTGGGGACAGATTTTTTGTTCATCCTGTGCACTGACTTTTTCTAGTCCTGGAGATCCTTCACTAAATCTTATGCTGTTTGGGAGCTGGTGTATCTCTGTTATTTCCAAGTCTTGCTAGATAAGGCTGTGGTAATGGTAAATTTTCACTGTTAACTTGATGGGGTTTAAAATCACCATGGAAACAAACCTCTGGATATATCTTTGGGGGAGTTTCTACACTGAATTATTTGAGGTAGAATGACCCACCCTATATGTGGATGGCTTCATTTCATGGACCGGGATTCTGGAGAGAATAAAAATGGGAGAAAAAGAGCTGAGCACAACTATTTCCCACTCTCTGCTTTCTGACTGAAGACACGAGGCAACTGTTGCTTCAAGCTCCTGTCACCAAAACGGCCCCCAGTGACATGCTTCCTCCAGCAAGTCCACACCCCCTACACGTCTACAAACAGGGCCACCAAATGGGGCCAAATATTCAAATGCTTGGAGCCTATGGGGGACATTCTCATTGAAACCACCACACCCAGCAAGAGCAAAGAGGCTAAAATCATGGACAGAAGCTAGCCCTCAAGTCAAGGCTGCCTTCTTTGTTGCTAAGCCAAGCAGTTTGAAGGACTTCCTGCTCTCTAGCAAGTCCTGGCAAGATCAAAAGCAAAACAACACAGTGATTTTACATATCAGAAAGAGTAATTTGCTGAATGCTAAGATGATTTTGGAAACATACTGAGAAAGGTGATTAGTAGTTTCACCAGAATATGTCTGGCTGCTTTTCACCCACTAAAAATTTTGAAAGGGAGTTAAACACAATAACGCCCATATCACTCACATCAGCTTTTTAAGACAAGACCACACAAAGCAAAGTTCACCTTACATGAACTTAATACAAAGCTTCAGTTCCTTTTTTCCCTGCAGAAGGCAAGAAATGGCTGGAGCTTGGCTCTGACATCCATTTGTCATCATGTATGACTGTCATAAAACAAGGTCTTTAACACAACTGCACACACACAGTCTCAGACAGGCCCAATAAAAGAGTACCAAAGGCTTAGAGGCTATTGCTTGCCACTGCTTAAATAATTACATCTCTTTGTTCATTGATCATTTCAGAGTTTGATTCAATTACTGCACCATTTCTGCATTCATTCAGGAAATTGGAAATGTCCATGTACTCTAAGGCTGGCAGGACATGGGGCCACTCTGCTCCGAAATGACCTAACAGGTCTTTAATTCTTTTCAAGCAGACTACTTTCTGATTCAAAACTCTGAGTTTCTAGTTAAACACTCGGGAAGCATCTTCAGAGAAAGGCTTGTAATATACCCAGTGCTGTTACTGTGGCTGCTCATTGCTCATTGCGGTAGAGTTCCTCTGGGCTCAGTTAGAAGCCTTTTTTTATTTCCTATACAAATGCTCAAGGTCTACATTTGCACACAGTTAATTTGCATTTTTATGGGGATGAACCCATTTTGTATGCCAGGGAGTCATCTGTGGATTTGTGCAGGATACTTCTTTAAAATGCATTTAACATAATGAAGGATAGATTGTCAGAGATTAAAGTATAGAAGTTTGTACAAAATATTTGAAAATGTGTTTCATCCAGACATATTGAACTGAAAAATAGTCTATCTTTCCCCTTGAAAACTGAAAACTGTGCAATTCAGACAGAATATATATTTATATACATGTGTGTGTAGGAAGCACACATTTGATTAGGTCTTTTATAAAATAGTGGCTGTTTTGTAAAATTCAATAAAAAAATGATGAAGCTGTACAGAGTATAAAAAAAGAAATACTAAAGTTGCCAGAATTCTACATATGCTGTAGAAACTCCCTAATTGAAGACATTTAAAACTAACCTGAAAACATCGGAGACATATTTAACAGAGGAAATTAGCTAGATTCTCTTCCAGAAGGAATAGAAAAGTGGGAAGCACATCGGTGACTGCATGGGGAGGTGGAGGGGACCTGGAATGCTTGTTCCAAGTAACATGACAGTATTTACTGCAGGGAATAGCTCACTTAGTAAACACAATGTGAAAGTACTGTGTAGTCACTCGACAAAGAGAAGGGTAAGTGTGGTACTATTCATTCTATATCTGAAAGACTGAAAATGTTTTGAAATTTTCAAATTTTTTTGAATTGAAAGAAATTGTTAGGTTTGGGGGGGTTGCTTGTTTGTTTTTACTTTGTGCTTTTTGTACTTTCGAGTTCCCCACTTAATGAACTCTCTGAGTGCAATGCCTGTCATTAAAGCAGTGGCTTATGGATCAGAGCCTTAGCATCATCTAGAAGTTTGTCAAAAATGCAGGGAATCAGGCCTCACCCAAGATTTACTGAAGCAAAATCTGCATTTTAACAAGAACCTCAGAAATTTCATATGCTCATGAAAATCTGAGATGCACCGGTCGAGTGCTCTGTTTGCTAACGTTTTTAATTCTGCTAAGGCTCTATTTAAAATTATTTCATAACAATATCATATCTTTGAAAAGAAGACTTTGATTATGTTTCTCCTTGTCAAAATCCTTCAGTGATTTCCCAGAATTTTAAACTTGGCCTCAAGGCACCCCAGAATCCAACCCTTATTTGTCTTTCCTTCTGATAGATGACACAGAGGTGAACACAGACACAGACATACACGCACACATGCACACAGTCACACACACACACACACACACACACACACACACACACACACACACACAAACATGGATGCATAGAGGAATTGTCACACACACACACACACACACACACACACACACACACACACACCATCATAGGTGCTTAGAGGAATTGATCTTTCTAAACCATAAACATGATCATTACAACCGCAATTACTTTCCAACTTAAAAATTAAGTGCTCCCATCATCTGAACCCACAGAATAAAGTTTAGTTTCTTAGCACATTAAATAAAGCCCTGAGGTCTAACCTCCTCCACAAACAGATTCAGAACTACTTTCAATGCTTCTCACCCTGCACTTAACTTACAGCACCAAGAAATTGCTTTATTGGCAGTGTCTACAATATCTAAAGACCTTGACCGTGTTTTTGCAGATTTCGGTTAATTATATAGTGCTGCTGAGAGAATGCTGCCCAGGAGAATTGTCACCTGAGCTCTGGCTACAATCTAGATAAGGAGAAGAGAACACTCCCAGTGGAGAAGAGAAAGCAAGACCATCAAGGACAGACAAACATTTTGCTAAGGCTAGATTTTAAGGACTCTTGGGGATGGGAGGCTGGGAGGAAGAATGTTAGACGGTGAAGTAGGGAAATGTTAGAGAAGCAAAGCAGACTTAACCAACGTAAACCTGAGCCAAGAGATTGGGGAATTAACTTGAAAACTAATGGAAAGTCTGAAAGGGATTGTAAACAAAAGAGCATAGTTATCCCCCTGTTCTGTAACATGTATCTGTCTGGCTTTCTACTTCTATAAAATGATCAATGGAGAAAGCAGTATTTTAGATATTATTAGAGGGCTCTGTCCTTTCTAGTTCCCAAATTTCCTTTACTCTATAGCAAATCTGTCTCAATACAAAATAAAACAAAAGCACTGATATTACCACAGCTGAACTTACAGCACTGGTAAAGTGGTAGCTTGATTCTGGTCATTTTTTAAAATACATATTCTGAAACATTGATCTAGAAATAGCCTTCCTGTTTCATTTCAACTCTACTTGAACAATATTCAACTTACCTATTTTTCTTAGAGCAACTTAATTTCAATTATATGTGTAGGTCATAAGTTTTCACAGTTAAAACCGCATTTAAATTGAGACCAGCCCTGCTTGCTAAATTGCTTCCTTAATTAACATTTTACTGATGATGACCAGTGTGTTCAGCACACAAAATTACCCTCTGTGAATTTAATTTGGTGGAGCATTAGAAAAGGCAGCAGCACCCATGTTCCTAAATCAAATATCAGTAATAATGTGGAATGGGTAACATCAGTCAAAACTTTAAAGCAGGGACTAGAATTATTTATTTTGGTAACTAATACATGCCAATTAGGTAAAAATTACATTCAAGCAGTTAACATGGAAAATCCTTGCAGTCAGATAAAATAGTTTGTCTTTAGACCCACATCTAAACATGGGACAGACTCCAGTACAGGTGCTCAGAAAGCATGTGCCAAATTGTTCACACTAAGATGACAACAGAGCCCAGCCACATACGTATTACGTGCATTTTCTTCTCAAAAACAAAGGAACTACCTTAAAGCACAGCTAGACTGTTTTTTCAAAATGGATATTATTTCTCTTCTTCTCCAAGGAGTTTCTGGTATGCTTATGACTAGATTTATGGTCTCAGTAAAACCTTACTTTTTCGGCCAATAGCTCCAGTTCTGAGATTTTTGATGTGTCTCTTCACTTTGCTGGATTATATTGCCTAGAATGGCAAGGCCCGCATTTTTACGTGCATCTTTTTTAATCGCCCCCATAGTAACTAGCACAATGACTTAAATAGGTGAGGAAATGTTGGGCAAAGGAACAAAAACAAAACAATCACAATCTGTCAGCCGTTCTTCCTGTCCCCACCTGTCCAGCTCATTATTTTACACAAAAGAAGATTGAAGTTTTGAGAAAGTAGCTTAATTGTTCAGGGAGCATTGGCCAGTTGTTGGCAGATTTTCCAAACTAAGCTGCCTGCCTGTACTGCTATTTCTGGAAGAGACACTGTAGAAGACGCATACTAACAGAGAGCAACTTATTGATACTGAAAGTTGTAAGTAATGGGCTACAAGGGAAAGTCAAACCATTACAAATGTAACAACAACAATGTAATTTGGTCAAGGCATAGAAATAGACAATCTTCTGTCACCCCCAAGGTCTTTGCCAGTTTGGATTTCTTGCAAAGTTAACATTTACCAACCAACTGCATTATTATATGCTAGGCACTGTGCTATTAAATAGGTGTATGACATATATTATTTAATTTTCTTTTGAAAGTGATACTCAAATTGGACTCCATTAGTCACATTTTTTACAGATGAAAAGCAAAGGATTCAACTGGTAGAATGAATGACTCAAGATCACCCAGCCAGGTATAGTGGCTCTGAAATTTAAACTCAAATCTATCAATCCCAAAAACTATTCCATTTTTTGTTATCATTTTTCCTTCCTTCCTGCTCATACAAATTAATGAAAATATTTCAAAGATTTTCTACTGCCATTTGAAATGTGCTACTAAATATGTCCCTTTTATTGGTGAAATGATATAATACGCTTTTCATGTGACTGTATCTCCTTGAATAGCTGCCTACAAATGTCAGAGAGGAAGCCAGGAGCAGCATCCCGAGAGCCCCTTGGTTATAAGTTACCAAGATGGAGCCCTTGGTGTGAGATTTGAAAGATGGAGTATGAGAAGCCCCTATTCTGTAAGGCAGCTCTGAGGAGAGAAAAGGCAGCTTCCGAGCTGCAGAGGCAGCTGAGATGGTAGACAGAGCTTCCTTGAGATAAACTGTTTCAGGACTAAATGCCGAGGTTCCTCAAGTTCCTTGAAATTCACAGATGCTTACAGGGTTCACCTGCAGAAGCGTTTATTTGAAATTGTATCAGTGCTGGTGCTCCTTGGACCTTCCTCTCTCTAGCTTTTCCAACTTCCTATAAACCTGAAATTCTCTAAAGTCTCAATTCCTGAAATTGTTCCTGTTATCTTGAGTAGTTCCTGAAATGATTCCTGTTATCGTGGCTGATCCCTGGCTAATTACAGCTACTTAGGTCAATTTCAAAATTTCAAAGCAAAATCAAATAAAACATAACAAATTTTGTTTATCAAAACACTAACTTTTTCCCTTGATCTCTTGCACAGCAAAATATTCATTAAAATCGTGTGCAAAGTTTTCCTCCTTACACTTAGTAGTGTTTGTGAGTCCTACTGCGAGCTGGCAAATGAAGGTGCAGGCTCCTCCTCCTTCAGATCATTCTAGATCGAGACACCCATCTGCTTTGACATCTCAGGGTATTTCTTCTTGCCTTTGATTCAGGACAGGCACAAGAAGACTTTATTAACATGTCTACTAATACTAACATTACAGAATTTCATCTGGCTGGTGACGTAAAACCACAATGCCACATAATACTGAATTTAAGTATATATGTATAATCTATACTTTATATATCTATATATTTTAGCTGCTACGAATGTTCCCAGGGGACAACATCTGTTATGCCAATATAAAACATTTTAAATGAACACAATCTGATTGTTTTAATTCAAAAATTTAAACTGCCAAGTTTGCAATTTGATAGTGAACTGCCTCTGAATTTTAATTATTCCCTCTTTTCTTAGCCCACTAGGTTGTGGTTCTTTTATGGAACTACGTGGAAGCTTTCTCCACCTGTTTTTCAACATTCTTGGAGTTGACACAATGAAGGAAGAATGTACTTCTAAAAGAAACAAAGACGTGGTAAAAAATGAGTTAGAAGGAAACGAGTTATTTGGAACCTTGCAGAGCTCTCACTGATATGTACCTTCTGGATCCTAGCCGAACTGACATCATCTCCTCAATGGGTACTAAACCTTTCAGGATACACAAACCTGAAAACTAACAAGGTGTGGATTCTCTAGTAGTATGAAGCAGGCCTTGTTCACAGTTAGCATTTGACAAGCAGCTTTGTGCTGGAGTTAAAGAGAGATATTTTTCTAACTCCATTACAACTTTTAGGATTTAGATGGGTAATGGTGGCATTGAATGGGATGGGAACCAGAGCAAGAAAAGCTCTGGAGAGGGACACCCTGAGCTAAGTATGTAAGTCGGTGCATCCAAAGGACCAGAAGGATTCATTCAAGGATCAGCAGAATGAGGCTAAGTTAACATCAATGAATTCTATACCATATTAAAGAGTTCAAGTTAAGTCTATGGATACCAGGGAGCTATTGAAGGTTTTAAGGAGAGTAATGAGATTAGATTTGATTTTTTAAAGTTCTTATGGGTGTTAATAAGGAAAATGTAGTGAAGAGAAGGAACAGAATGTAGTCATTTGCTTCTCTGTTTCTTTGATGCCTTTTCTCTGGCCCAGCCCTTATTTCTTGCAGTTACATCAGGCCTTCCTTATATATGGCTCTCACAGCTCCCCACTTCTATATAATACAAGTGGCAAGACTATTTGAAACAAAATCAAGATAATTGAGGAAGGGCAAGGGATAATGTAATGCCTGTTTCTGCAAGGTGAATTAGCTCTGTGTCATTCTGGAGCCTGAGGAAGCAGATGGCACTTTCTAAAGAACTGAAGTGAAGAGATTTCAAATGAAGGCACTACTTACAGAGGCACAACCATGGCTAAGAGAACCAAGAAGAGAACTGGGAAGCAACTAGGGGCCAACAACAGCAGGGAAGAATAAAACATTATTATAAGCCAATGAAAATTGGAGCATGAAAAGGAGCCACCTAGGAGAAGGTACAGTCACAAAGGAATGGTTACCGTTACTTTTCTTTTCTCCTGTCCTCTGAGCTACCAGTGTCTCTGACTGGCCAAAGAGTAAGAGATAGGAAATTATACAGACTACAGAAAGGCCTTCCAGAGCACAGAGGAGGGCAAGGACAAGTGGAGAATAGATCTAGGAAGGAAAGAGAGAATAATAAGTTCCAATTCTTTCACTGATGGTGTCTAAGGGAATATGTCTGTATGACACAGAGTCACATTGGTGAATATAGAGTTTTCTTAGCACACTCATTTTATTGCCAACCAATATTAGGAACTACAGAAGACATGATATGGCCAAGCCCATTGGCACAAGAGAATTTATTCAATCAAGGGGGAATTACTTGAGCTCGATATTCTGTGTCACACCAGTACTTAAGAAATGGGCACAAAGACAGAAATCCAATACAAAGAATAGCGAGAGGTGGAGGTCAAGAAATCCAATACAAAGAATAGCGAGAGGTGGAGGTCAAGGTCCAAAGCTGAAGATGGCAAAGGTTTTGAAGAAATGAGTAACAGTAGAGTGACCTCTGGAATGTGTTGCTTCAGCTCTCTTAGTTTGCATTGCTTAAGCAGAAGCAAGTTCCATGAAAAGTGGTGATTTGAAATTATAAAGTGCAAACCTGAGCCCACAGCTGACATGGAGTACTTAAGTGGCTTCACATTCTTGCTGTCCAGGACACATTTACATACATAAGAATCTGAATCAGCAAAATCTGTAGCTGAAATCTGTTGTAAGTTATGACAACATTGTAGGCTACAGCAATGTTCAAGAACCTAAGAAGCATCATGTTCTTGTGCTGTATTTCAATCAAGGGTCAAGGATCTACTATACCATAGAAAGAGCAAGTAAAATGACTATTGAAACTGTCCCTCCATGAATTTGTCAATCAGAAATCATCAGAGACTTTGACATGGAAATTTTCTGACATTCTAGAATGGATGCTAATGGAAGATGCATTAAAGAATGAGGAACAGAAGCTTTACGTAAGTTGATTCTGAAATAAATGAGACGTGAGGAAGTCAGGCAGTAGATGTAGAGTATCCTTACAAACACACTGGGTATAGAGAGGGGAAGCCTTATTGTCACTTTTGTGTAGAGAAGGCTCCATCACATTCTGGTTAATAAGGAAAGGAAATGCGTAGAATGAAAGAACCTCACAAGAGATGTGAGGAGACCTCCACAGCTACAGAATTTGGAAGCTAAGATGTAGCATGAAATGAAATGAGGGACTGGTAGTGTGTGTGCTCAGAGGTCAGTCCATGTGAGTAACACGGTCTGTCTGTGATTCTGTACCATTGCCTCACCAGAGGTTAACATGGCACCTGGGGAACAGGTATTTTTCTTCGTAAGTATAACAGAGGACAATGGGATACTTTGAGATCAAGGTCAGCTCCTTCCATGAAAGGCTTCAGGAGGAAGTAGGTCAGCCAAAGGAAGAGCTAGAGCCAAAGCCCTGGCATCTCATAATCAGAGCTAGCTAATTGGTCTTAGTCTTTATCATACTGCTGGGATCCATTTACCTTGGATGAGAGGAATAGGAAGATACATCCTCCAAGTGTGATTGTCTCCACATCTTTCTGATATTTTCCATTAAATCAGAAAACAAGAAGGCTAAGTATTAATCCTACTGACCATGTGACCTTAGACAATGCATTTACTACATATTCACTGAGCATCCGATGCAAGTCAGACACCAGTTCTAGGTGTGGGGCAGTGAAGTATTGTTACAGTGGAACTTATTAGACAAACAAGTAAAAAACACCGTTATACAGCATTAAAGTATCCTAACAATGGAGCAGTGAAGGTGGCAAACACAAAGTGTCCTTTCAAACAAGATGCCATGCTATAACACCTCTGCAGAGTCACTAGAGATGACACAGAGGAAGTGGTCATGACTGGAAAGGTTAAAAACAAACTGAATCTGTCCAGGGTCTTTATGTGTCTGGATCATGCTTTTTGGAAGAATTAAGCAAGGAGTCAGGGGAGAGTTGCTGGAAAATCTCTCAGACCTCTTTTTCTATTGCATGTGGTCTCATTTTTCTATAATAGAACAGAGCTGGAGAAAGTCTTAAAATGTTATCCGTAAAAAAGAAATGCAACATTTTCTAGGGCATAAAGGATTCTTTGTTTATTTTTAACATAATACACCAAAAACTAAATACAATTATCCCAATTTTGGTCCGCGTTCTCAACATTGTGCAGCCTTTATTTAATGATACATCAAAACACATTCTCTGCCAATCTTGTGGTTGCTTAGGAACAAGCAGTCAAGAGCCTAAGCTGAGACTCCGAAGTCATCATTAAAAGGCTTTGTGCTTTGCTATCAGTAAAATGCTAATTCAGTAAGCCTGATTGATACTCTCCTTTTAACAAGTTCCAGGAATGAGGACCCACATCCTGCTAATTTGGCTAGTTCCCCTTTATTTGGCTCAGCATGGCTTATGTAAAATATAAATACAGGGCCGCCAGCCAGTGACTAGGAGCTTTTGGGTTCTGAAGAGCTGGTTCTCTTTCTTCAACACATTTTGAGTTTTTCTCAAACCCATACAGAAAAATGATTTACCTGTATTTACTGTGTATTTTCTGCTTGCGAGCCAGATGATTTTTAAGCACATAACTGTTCCACTTCCTTTCCAGTCATTTCTTGGTTTAATCGTGCTTGACTTGTGCTTGAAGAGTAAACGAAAAGGAGATACTTCTTTTGTTAGCATGAGCATGTATGACAGGTGCCTCTCCACAGTGTTAGGAAAGCAGACTGCCTCTAAGAGCTCTCCAGCTGCATCTGTGTACAGTTGGAACACCGAGCTGCCAGTCTCCTCTGTTCCCCAATTTACATGTGCAGCGACCGACCACAGTCATCCTCATTCTGGCTTGATTTGACCGGCTTCAATGCTGCCCCCACTACTGACCATTGCAGAATCACTGTACCTCTTTTGCCTCTGTCAGTCACTTCTTCCAGGCAGCGTCTCCTCCTTTGTGGTTCTGACTCTTATTGCTGCAACCTGGCCCTCTGCTGAAGATGCTTCTGGCTGCTGGCTGTGATGGGGACAGAGGGAAACACCCTCTCCCACATTTGGCTCTTCCCCATTCTGTGGCAGTCAACATCAAATGCTGTAGCTCTCTCCATTACTCTTCCAAAGCAGAAACTTAGGGGAGAGGAGCCTGCCTCTCTCACTGGAAGCCTCCAGCTCTCCCTACCATCAAGCTCAGAAACCCAGCATTTCTCTGTATGTACCACCTTCAACACCTTAGTGGAGATTTTATTTTTTGTTTATGTTCCAGGTATTCTCATGGTTGAGCCACACTGGGTTAGTCTTTTATTAGGGAAGCTGTAAGGATGCTTCTAACACATCTCTACTTACAAGAAATGTGATTGGCTAGAACTCCAGCTTCTAAATTCTGAAATCTATCACCATGTTTTTTATCAAGGACATATTTCTTGGCCTCTTCTTACTGGATGATCAAAATTCAGGGATATTAAGGTAGGCTCTCTCCTGTGAAACTTAGATATTCTACCAGGCAACTTTGGTTCTAGGTCTCTCCCAAAGGCCTTATTAAAAATGCCCTAGAACATCTAGCTGTCCACACTGCTTCTGCCCAACTTTCCTCCCTATGTCCCTCGTGGTCTTTCATCTCCCTGATTCCCAGTTCTTTCCCTGTGTTTTCTCACATGTCTTTGCTCTAACAAAACCTTACCATACTGAAACCTTGTTGTAGTCTGTTTCCATAGAGGATCCAGACTAGAACAGTCTACCAGATTTCCTTCACTAGGTCTGAAGATTGGTGGCCTCCTGTTTGAGTCGCTTTGCACAACTGTTCACTGGTACCCTCACATATGAATTCTTAGGAAAAGCTTTGTTTTTGATACTTAAGGCTGCATTAAGAAGCAGTTGGGCACTGACAGGCTGTCTCCTAGCCTCACACTAGCAGACTCAGAACTAGGAAAATTGAAAGAACATTGCTGCCAGAACATTGGAGATTGTCTCATGAAGTCCTTACTTCTCTAAGGTTAAGTCTTATAAAAAAAGACCATTGATAGGTCAGTCTGTAAGAATCTTGTATTAGCCTGCTTTCTACTGCCAACAACATAGTATCACAAAGTGGGCAAGTCATACACAAAAGAGGTTCATTGCAGTACACAGTTCTGGTGCATACTCAAGGGGCCATATCTGGTGAGGCTCTTTTACTACCAGAGTGCAGGGGTGGTCCAAAGCATCACAAATTTAGACAGATTGTAAGTATGTGTAGATCACTTCTGTTCTTTCTCCCTCTTCTTATAAAGCTATCAGCATTCAAGAAATATTGACCTTGATGACCTTATTCTAATCATCTCCTTAGGGCCCCACCTCTGAGGGTGCTGGGGGTCTGAGGAGTCTATTTTAGTCCTTAGAAAACTAGTAGGTCTTACCCTGGCCCTTCTAGCCTTCTCTGAAACAAAATAACAGGTGCCCTCTCAATCGCATCCCAGTTAAGAGTCCATAAAGTAGCCTGGAGAGTGCTCAAAGAGATCACAGTTCGCACAAGCTCTCAGAGCTCTACCCTAGAAGGTACTGAAATCAGCCCTGCTTTGAATAAGTCTACACCCACCACATATCCCAGAAAGAAACCAGACCTCAAATGCATTATTCATTCATAGGGCTACACATGCAAAGATGAGGAATTTCAGAGTTAACTGGAGGGACTCTGGCCACTTTTTATAGCAATATCAGAGTTTCAAACAATTTGGGGTGTGTGTGTGTGTGTCTGTGTGTGTGTGTGTGTCTGTGTGTCTGTGTGTCTGTGTGTGTGTCTGTGTATGTATGTGTCTGCGTGTGTGTCTGCATGTGTGTCTGTGTGTGTATCTGTGTATGTGTCTGTGTGTATGCCTGTGTGTGTCTGTGTGTATCTATGTGTGTGTGTATGTCTGTGGGTGTGTCTGTGGGTGTGTCTGGGTGTGTCTGTGTTCTGGCAAGAAATCTTAACTACAAAAAGGAGCTTGTAATATGGAGACCTTTGCTTCTAAGTTGGAAATTGGCAATATTGGTAGAGGAAAGACATAATTAATAAATTCCTTTGTATGGCCTTGGTAATGGGGAACAGCATCAGGTCCATATGCAAGGGCCAAAAAGAGTAAAAGAAAATGGACAGGTAAAATTCATTTCTCCTCTTGTGGAAAGCAGGAGGCAGTGGTAAACTCTGTACAACACATATTACAACAGCTGGAGACTGCACAGATCAGATAATAAGGTAGAATGCAAAACGTTCCAAGCCTACACCTACACATAGCTTTGGTTAGCTACCAATATGGTAAGAAAACATTCGTTTTCCTCTGACAGCCTCTCTCTACAACTTTAGAATGAACGCAGCAGCAGGATTGTTCCTGTTTGACAAAGAATGCCCCAATTTGAGGAGTCAAGGCCAACTACCTTCATGGAAAGAAGAAGATTCACCCTTTGAGTTGCACAGATGTGACCTCAGTGTCTTCACTGCATTAATACTTCAGTGTAAATCTGATGACCTCATCTCCCTGCAGTCCATGATTAATTCTATTTATAAAATACAGCTCATCAGATCAAAGCTAATCTTTTTCATGCCAGGTGGGTGGTGTTAGTGATGGGTCACTCTGTCAGAGGGTTTGAAACTAAATCAGGCTGTAGTCCTTCATAAGGGATTAGTACACTGAGATTTTACCTTATAGAGGAGAGATTAAAGGACTGAGATATAAGAGCTTGTAATGCTTTTTTCTTACCTTCTGCTACAATTTTTAAATTTTCTTCAGAAAAGTAAAATTCCTCAAAAACCTTTGGCTTACATTTGTATTTGTTGCAACCATTCAACACCACACACACACACACACACACACACACACACACACACGCACGTCTGCTTATGGAATCATAAATGTGACCACCGACCAAGTGTGTACAGCATCTTAAAAACATAAAAACATGGCTTCTGGTCAGCAAGATTGTTCAGTGGGTAAAGACGTCTGCTACCAAAGCTGACAATGTGAGTTCAATCCCAGACACCATATGGTGGAAGGAAAACCCAAGCCCTGCAAGTTGTCCTGTGATCTTCATACTCTGATCAAGGTATGTTTGCACCCCCGACACACACGTACATGCACACACACACAAATCAATCAATATATATGGCTTCCAAAACGAGAATGCTTGAGTTTGAATTCCAGTTGTGCCTCTTACCCACTATGTACCTTGAGTAAGTTATTTTTGTTCTATGTGTCTCGTTTTCTTCATCATTAAAATAGAGTTAAACTAGTGATTCACAGGGTTATTGTAAAATGAAATAATTTAATGCATAAAACACTTGGGATATCTACCACACACCCCTTCATAGAAATAAAGTGCCTTTCAGCACAGGGCAAAAAATGCTATATCCCCAATGTATGCATATTACAAGAAAAAGAAGTAAGTTCAAGTACTTTCTGCCCATAAGCAAGTTCTGTTTGACTAGCTCCCTTAATTTTCTTTCACAGTTAGATCTCAGTATGGTTAATATTAGGTCTCTATAGCATTAGACTTTGGCAACATTAATACCCTTTAACTTAATGACTCTCCTGAGTACCTTGTGAACTGAATGCTGATTTAAGGATCTTAATTTTCCAATGTATAAATGAGGTCATATTAACAGAAATAGCTCAAATTTCACTGGGTTATGATTCTACTTGTCCTCACCATCCCCAGCCTCTCAGGGCTTCCCTTCCCACCTCCAAAGACTCAGGAAACTACAGGAGTGAGTCACAAGTACCTACAGTAAATATGTCCCTCTGGACACTGGACCTTTACTTCGAGATTCCTCAGGAAACCGCCATGGTCTCCCCTAGAGCTGTTACCTGGGATTACACATCTGTAGGGGGTTCACAACCAGATTTTTGCAGAGGCCCAGATGAGCTTTTAAACTCTTTTGTCGTTTCACTCACATTGTTCATGTGTCAACAGGATTCTGACACAGATCCAGTGAGGAAGCCAGACCAAAACTCAGGCACAATCCCATATATATAGTCGTCTCTGTTCTGCAGTGACCACTCTTCCATATTGAGTGCCAGAGATGGATTGCTCCCTGAGACACCTCAGTTCTTATGCTAATGACTGGCCAGTGTTGAATCTGGCCTTCCATCTGACCTAAGCCAGAATCCTAAACCTGCAAAAAAGAATTAAGTTCCTACACTCTTGACTATAAATATAATTAGAGATTTTTTTCATAATAACATTTTTTGAGTTATTAAATGTTTAAGAGTTAGCTAACCAGTGAATATACCACTTTGCAGAAATCCTAACCAAAGCCTCTTGTTCACCAAAGCCTTTCCTGCTGCTTAGTATAAAACCATCCATCCTCTCCTTTGAAAGAACCAAGCAAAGCTGAAAATTTCTTGATCTTCAGACAATAATATTCAATATTGTCATTATCGTCTTCCTTATAAATGAAACATATCCAAAAATGAATTTTAAAGCACCAAAATGCTGTGAAGGGATTTTGGGTTTTTATCTGCAAGCTTTCTGGATGTAACAGCCTGAATCCTTTCTTACTGCCACCAACAGATGAGACACAAAATCCACCAATGAGCCATTATGGTGTTTGGTTGTTATTTTTCCTATGGTTCCATTGGAACATATTCAGAAAAATAATACATTATTCTGGGACAGGTTTGTGTGACAATTGGGAGAGTAATCCAGACTTTTTCCCCACTGGTCTGTTCCCCATTGCACTGAAAGCTGAGCCTCTCAATAGTTTTATTTGGACTTCACTGAGAGGATGCAACTTGGCAAACTACAATAACACTGAGCTACAAATGGTTTGTAAAAACGTCAATGATCCCACATGGGAGTCGGTGTATCTACCATTCTAACTAGATTGCACTAGCTATATTGGCAGTAATATGGAAGCAAGTATGCAGTTATCACTAAAAAGCTTTTCATGCTGTGACAATCAGATCCCCCGATGCTTAGACATTGCATTCATTTTCTAAGTCATTCATCATGTGAATGAAATGAGGGAATAATGGGATCTGTTCCTCATAGTTATCTGTCATTTAGTGAGGACACTATGTTCAAATTTTGGAAGTTGAAAAAGAAAGATAAATAAGAGGCTTATCAGTCCTAACATCTGACAGTCCCAGCTCCCCCTGAGCCCTAATGTCACTCAGAAACCCTATCACAATGGACAAATGCTGAAAACAGAGGAAGGATGAAATCTAGCCAAGCACTCTCCACCATTCCATACAGGCACGTCTTCAAAACACTATTGATTTTTTACCTCTTTCTAGATAAACTTTTTAGCTAATTCAAAGATTCTCATGTAAATTAAAATAAAATTGTGTGCCCTTTGATGATGTAAATCCACTTTCAGGAATTCATTCAGAAAAATTCAGAAACTTGCATAAATATAAATATTGGAGAATGTTCTTTATGTTCTTTAGTGTGATAGTAAAATTGTGAAAATAATGGAAAAAACATATATTTCATTAAGTTTTGATCACTTAGCTAATTATAATATGGAATCCATCATAGACATTACAAAAACCATTTAAGTATATAGAAATATTTAACCATAGCAAGTGAAAACTCAGGTTTAAAATGATAAATATCCTAGATTGCTTATTACATGAGAGAAAAGTCTTAACAATTATTCTCTCTTATCAGTAAAATTTTAAATGATTATTTCTTTTTCATGTTTTAAAAAATATTTTATGGGATTTTTTTTTTAGAATTTCATATAATGTATTTTGACTATATTTAGACCCCTTCCTCTATCTGTACCCCTTCCCTCAGCACACACGCTCCCTTATTTCATGTACTCTATCTTTTAAGGCTTATTAATCTAATTTGTGCCCCCAAATGTTCATCAGTGTGGGTCCATCCACTGGAGCCTGCTTAACCTACCTGCATCACACCCTTAAAGAAACTGCCTCTCCCTCTCCCAGCAGCTATCAGTTGTCAATAATCACTCAGATTGGGTGAGGCTTACTACCTACATTCCCACATCTATCCTGAGAATTGTCTGACTTGAGTTTACATAGGACTTGTGCATGCTATCACCATTACTATGAATTCATATAACTGCCCTGCTGTCTGGAAAACGTTATTTCTATATAGTCATCTACCACCTCTGGCTCTTGTAACCTTTTGACCTCTTCTCCCACAATGGTCCTTGACCTTGGGAGACAAGGGTTTGATAGAGGTGTCCCACTCAGGGTTAAGCACTCTGTGTCTCTTATTCCCTGCACATTGACCAGTTGTGGGATCTGTGTTAATTGCTGTCAGCTGCAAGAAGAAGCTTCTCTTGTGAGAGTTGAAGGATGCCTTAATCTATGAGTATAACAATAAGTCATTAGGAACTGGTGTAATACTATGTCCATTTAGCAAAATAATAGTAGTAGGTTCTTCCCTATTGCCTGTGACCTGTTAAGCCTGATATCAGTATCAGGTAGGGGTTCCATCTTGTGAAGTGGTTCTTAAATCCAATCAGAAAATGGTTGGTTACTCACATAACATTCATGCCACTATTGTACCAGTGGGCATGTCTTAACTGGCCAGTTGTTATTGTAGTACACAAGGTTCAAAAATGGGTAAGGTTGAGGATTACTGTTCTCTTCTGGTAGCATGTATAGTACCTTCCAGCACTATAAAAGTTAGCCAGTAGAGATGGCGCTTTGATATCAGTAGCAGCTTGCCTTCTCCTTGTTTGTTCTATAACTCATATGTAGTGTCTTCAGAAAGTGTCTTACTGTTCTATGTTTTTATATTTAGATGTTTCAATATTATATAGAATTAAAAAGCTATGATAAATAATGTTTTTAAGAACTCAAGAGTGATAAGATAACTTTCTGACATTATTATGCAGACTTTGTTTCCTTAATGTATAAAAAATAACCAAACAAGCTTAAAGTATAAGACATTACCAGCATTTGAGAAAAAGACAGAATCCAAAAACCACAAAATGGAAAGAGCCTAAAGAGAGGTACATACCCCATGCTTTATGTTCTTCTTCAACTAGAATACGCTTCCTCACATTGCAATAAATTGCCAACCCAGACACATCTATATCTAGTTTCCCATCGTTTAGTGTTCGTTTCTTGGTTCACTTGCTCTTCCTAGATTCTATCACTTCTCTAAGGAATACAAAGATAGTAACGACGAAGATAGATTCCTTCCTGGTCTTGGAGAATTTAACTGTTTCATTCTTGCAGTCACACCATGAGATAGAATGCTTATTCCCTACTTACCGCTTAAAAATGGGGTTTCAGAAGCTAATGTCACTTCCACAGTAAAACAATAGAGCCAGGATTCAACCTAAGTCCTCTCTATCCAGGCCCTCTCATTCTCTATAACTAGGATACTTTTGACTACACTAGAAGTTTGCAAATATTTTTAAACTGTGATACTTCTTCCAACAAAATCATTTTGCCATGCTTCCAGTTCTGATGAACATTTTTCACATTTGAGCATGTCTGAAAACATGCTCAAAGCTGCTATCATCAAGGAGTAGTAGAGATGGAATTCTGGTAGTCTGTCCATTTGACCCAGTCTTGCGCAGACAGTGCCAGTAGCTTGTAAGAAAATGCCAGATGCAGTAGTGGAGTGTTCAAGAAATACCATCATACCAATATTTTGATGACAAAGTGAATGATACAATATGGAGAACATGGGCATGGGAGAGTCTTACTTCACATGTAAATAAAGTTTAGAAACAGTATGTAAGAAACTCATACTGTTTACATGCCCAAATAAGGCTACAAAGTTTCTTTTCTGGTCCTGTCTATTTGGTGTTCTGTATGCCTCTTCAACCTTGATAGGTGTCTCTTTCCTTAGATTTGGGGAGTTTTCTTCTTCTATGATGCAATTGGAAATATTTTCTGTGCCGTGGACCTGTGTTTCTGTCCCTTCTTCTATATCTATGATTCATAGACTTGGCCCTTTACAGTGTCACTGATTTCCTGTGCATTTTGTTCTTCAGGGGTTTGTTTATTTAAAATTTTTCTTTAACTGAGTGATCCAGTTCCTACCAGAAGAGAAAAGTAATCATCAACTGTGCCCAGCCGTGACCCCTGAGAGCTACAGTGACAACTAGCCTGGCAAGATATGCCCATTAGTGCAATAGTGGCATGAATGCTAAGGGGGTAACCAACCACTGTCTGATTTGATTTAAGTCCCACTTCACAAAATGGAGACTATACCTAGTACTGTTATCAAGGCCAAGAACCTGTGACTAGATAGGTTACTGGTAATTGGGAAGAACCTACTATTATTATTCTGCTGAATTGTCATAGTATTAAACCAATGACTTATTGTTATACCCATAGATTAGGGTATCTCTCAGCTCTCACCAAAGAAGCTTTTTCTTGTAGCAGATGGAAATTAACATAGAGATCCATAACTGGTCAACATGCAGAGAATAAGACACTACAGGGTAATCAGCCCCAAATGGGACACCGTCAACGTTCAATGAAGAAACATTAATATGAAGAAATGACAACAGATATGTTCTCTGCTAGAAATGCAGACGAAGGGTTGGAGGCAGCCAAGAATGTCAATGATGACTTAAAAAAAAACTTTAAGAGTTAAATCTAAATAAGTTCCATCTGTCTGACCTAATTTTTCAATTTCCAACAAATTGTTTAAACAAACATATTTTGGAACCCTCTGTAGTCCAATTTTAGTTGTTTAATGGGCTCAATAAAACCCTTGTGTGTATGTTTTGTAATAACGTATTTGATTTGTGACACAACTGCCCAAGTAGATCATCCCAGGGAACAGTTGGCTGAAAACACTTGCTTGTCTTTTATTATTTCCCATGAACAGTTGTGATTAGATACTAATGGAGTGACTAATACAAACTAGGTCTGAAATCACAATAACCAGTTGAACTCTTGCCATGTATTTAGGGTTATGCAAACACTTTTGTGGGCTTCACAGAAGGCAGATTTTGAGCCCTTTGCCTGAAATGATGATGTAAGAATCCCTAAGCAAACATCAGTATTAATAATTCGACAACAGTTTTATTACACTGATAATAAAAATCAAGGTAGGTTCCTGAAATCATTTTTCTCCTACTCTGTGACAAATGCATCCTTTATCATGAGATTCAATTGTTTGGGGTCTTTGGTAACTACATAGCAAATGGCCATGGTGGCTTTTTCCAATCTCACTATTGATACAGTGTACTCAAGTCAATGTTTCAATTCTCCCCCTAGGCTGAAGTCACAAATTAATGAGTTTTCTGTTTGTTGCTGCCATTGAATTAACTTGAAATAGAACACTTTTGTCAAATTCTCCCCCAGCCTGAATAAGTCTGGAACTTTCCACTAGTAAAATGTAATCTAAGTCATTTTTGTTGTTGTTATAATCTGAGTTCAATAGTCTTATTCTGAATATCCATGTCCCACAACCTCTCCTATTCCTGCAAAAACTTTAATTTAATCTTCTTTGTTGATCTCAGGTTGCTGTTGAGCTGACCTATTGCTAAATATACTTGACAAGTTCTTGGGAAAATGCTACCCTTCTCTCTTGCCCTCCTCTGAGGAGATGCTGATTTATATTCCTATTGGCCTACAAAGAATGTTCACTAAAACCTGCTCTTGAATAGGTCACTGGTGTTCACAGAACTCAAATGACTCCTTATTTGCTTGTCAGAGTAGTGTCTGGTGTGGAGTCCTGAATCTTACTTCCTCTGTAAAGCTTCCTGTTCAGTCTTGATAAAAGCAATTTCCTCTCTTCTAGAAACATAAAGCACTGTTTTCCCCAACATGTAATTTACTGTTCTGTTTTGTTGTTATTCTTCTGCTGTCTGTGTCTCATCTCTCAAGTATATGAGAAACTCCTAAGGGTGTCTTCCATGGAAAAAATACTCACTAAATATATGTCATTGATGATAACACATTATAGATTATATTTTGGGGGAATTGGAGGCAAAATCTCCAAAGTAAATCTATAATTTCAGTCTTATCCCTTCCCCTATAACAAAGCAGAGCACATTTGTTGAAGCCATAATACTTGATATTTGACATGAGTTTTCTTTTATTCTCCCAATAATATATGTCATTGATGATAACACATTATAGATTATATTTTGGGGGAATTGGAGGCAAAATCTCCAAAGTAAATCTATAATTTCAGTCTTATCCCTTCCCCTATAACAAAGCAGAGCACATTTGTTGAAGCCATAATACTTGATATTTGACATGAGTTTTCTTTTATTCTCCCAATTCCTACGAGATTAATGACATTTTTGGATGAGGAAACAGAGGCACAGAATGTTTAAGTAGCTAATCAAAGTCTCAATGCTAATAGTTGGGTAGTTTAGAAGGCAAAGGAGTCTGATTCAAAAACTTGTGAATTTAATCGACCTCATCCCATCTCATTTGAACCTAATTTTGAATGAATGTAGGAGGTTTTATTATCAAGAGGTTTTGGCCCATGCAATGTCAAGTACCTTAGAAGTCTCTTAGGGGTTTCCAAAAAAGTACCAATGACCATGTCTGTAGTGAGTCCTTGATTATCTGACTCTTGCCCATTGAAAAGGAGAGTTTCTAGGCCCCTTGGAGAGATATTCTTGATTAAGTTTCCTGTAAAAGTAGTATTGCTTAGAATTCCACCTCATTAGTTAATTCCTAAAGTGTAGGGGTTATAACAGGGTGATACCACATTGCACTGAATGTAAGAGTGTATGGCTTACAAGATGTAC
>NW_008335287.1:2818625-2823865 GCF_000622305.1 Nannospalax galili | reverse complement strand
CTTTTTTTGTCTTTTGGAGACAGGGTCTCCCTGTAGCTCCAGATGGCCTGGAACTCTCTATGTAGACCAGGCTGCCCTTGAACTCAGAGTGAGCTTCCCAAGTGTTGGGATTTAAAGCATGCACCACCACACCCAGTTCTTATTCCTTTCTTAAAAAATAATTCATTGAGAATTTCATACATGCATATAAGGTGTTTTCATCAAATCCATGCCCCCTCCCTCCCCTCCAACTCCTCCCATATTGCCCCATCACTTTTTTCTGATAACTTCACCTACTCTTTCTTCTTCTTTGATCTATTTACTTTTTTTTAAAAATAGGGCTTTTGGCTACTCTAACATTCCCTCCTCTGAAGAGGTAACCCTAAAATCTTTTAGGGATTAGATAAGAGCTCCCAAATACTTTTGGCATTTTTGGCCTTAGGAATAGAGTTTGTTGCTAAGAGGCCCAAAGACATTTTGACTTTTAGGCAAGAAACCAACTATTTTTCTTTGGGGTCTTTTTACCCTAACTGCTTAGCCAATTCCCACCTCCTACTCTTATCACACGATCCCTGAAGAGGTTACCCAAATTGCCAATAGGGAATCTGGACACAGACAGCTCTGGCTTCTTCCATGCCGAATAGGGATGCAGGGTGAGGTAACTGGGGTACCCCTTCAGTGGGTCTATCTAAAAGACTCCCAAATTGCATAACTCTTAACTGTAGGGAGAAATGAAAGTCCTTGACTGATGCCTAGGAGACATGAAGGAGAAGTAAAGGCAAGAGTACTTCGCACTACAAGTTCTAGATAGGGAACCAGGAAAAAGTCAAATCAGGGAAAATTTCAAATGTTCAATCAGAGTCCATGGGAATTTCTTGAGAGCTTCTAAAAGCATCCCTCTGTTGGGTTCCTCCTCATTTTTCTTTTGTCTGCCAAGGCTGGACTCGAGAATGATGGACTCAGGATTTGTTTTCAGGCACTTTGATAGCTGTTGGAGTGGCTAGAATCAGTGTCAGTACCCTCTCAAATGCTTCTAGATAGGGGGAGAAAACAAATTTACCCTTCATTTTAGAACAATAGCAGATTGTCTACCTTAGCTACAGATGAGCACTACAGTATTGCAGACCAAGATTTGAAGTCTTACATCTGATCAGCACTTTTTGCTTAGAAACAAAATCATCAATAATAAATAATTGTCTAAATAACATTTTATATGGACTTAAGCCTAATATCTGGGAAGCGTAATCCCTTGAACTCATAAAAAAATATACTGATCACTTTACTCTTTGGCTAAACTTTTCTTTTGGGTGTTTAAGACTGTACAGTTGGCCCAAATAAACCAATTTATTTTTATTCTTAAGGCCATTTGAGGATCTGTTCCTCAGGGGTCACATGGGCTTGGGAGGAGCCCTGGCTCCTTTCTTTTACCAGTTCTGTCTATGTGAAGATAAGTCAAAGGTCCTTCTACACCATGGATGTCTTCACTTGGAAGCATGGAGGAAATGTTTCTTCTGTGTTGACCCTCCTCTTTGTAGACTGGACACTGGTTCAAGTCCATCTCGTGGGGTCTCCATGGCCTCCCTGAACGAAAAACAGGTGACTCACCATAGTTACAGGACATTTTGAGAGATGCGCCATAGTCCCTTGGAACTTGGTTGACCTTGGAGGGCAAGAAGCAAAAACTGTCCTTTAAGTCCCTCTGACCAGATTAGTATAGGCTTCAAAGTCTGACTGTTAAACATCCAAGAAGTTTAGTTCCAACAGTCTGGTACTTTTAATTACCATGTGCTATGTAGATAAAGCTTGGGCAAAAACCAGACATTCTCAGATAAACCTTGACCAGACATATATTTTGTTCCTTAAACTAGTCGACTAACTATGACCTTAGAAATTTTAAGATTATGTGTATATTATTTTTGTCTTATCCTTTATATATCATACAAACCTACACAGACCTTTATCACTTGCTTAGGCTTTCTCATTTTTTTCTGTCAATTTTGGAAATATCTCCATTCCCGTATCCTTTTAACACCTTTTACATTCTTACCACACAGAACCTTATGTGGTTAGCCTGAAATGCAGACTGAGTGTCTGTAAGTGGCCGACCCCAGGTAACGCTAATATAAAGCCAAAGCTGAAGCCAGGAGCATGGAATGACAGAATAGCCAGCTAAGTCTACAAATCATGCTACCACTCAAATTCCCACACTTTTAAAACGCTATCCTAGTCAAATAAACACCTTCACTCCCTATAGACCAGAGATGGCAAGGGGTCTAAGAAAGACCTAGCACATACCCACCCTTCTTTAGCAAATGATGTTGATAAAATGAATTACGAGTGAGATAGTGGGGTCATGGCTTATTGATTATCTATACACTAAATTTTTGCCATCTAACATCTCCTTTGACTTCATATTCTTTACCATATCACATGGGGAACATTAATATTTTAAAAGGTAAATATTTTGGATAAATATTATTTCATTTTACACAAGAGAAAACAAAGACTCAGAGTGGTTAGTCATCTTTCCAAAGTCACATATTTAGTAGCATTTTAGTACTTAATTATGACCCTCTCTTTGAGAAGTTTGAATTATACAACATCTTAAGAGAGACATGTAATTTAGAGACCTGGCGCAGAGTACAAATTATATCTAAGCTACCCAGCCACACTGGCTCTCACTTTCCAAAATCCATTTGATCACTAATTTGAAAAATCACATCAGGTTCCACACTCAAATAGCTGAGTTATTTCCACAAGATAATAATATTTACACATTCAAATTGAATCCAAGATTTAATCAATTCAAAATAAATAACTAGAATGTCTTCTATGTAGGATAATATAGGATAGCCACAGTTACTTAAGTAACTCAAGGAAAGAGATGCATAAATGAGTAAAAACTAGTTATAACAGGGAGGGAATAAAGGTAATAGTGTATAGTGTCAATTACCAAGTCACATATAAAAACATGGGATGAGGGGGCCGAAGAGATGGCTCAGTGGTTAAGAACACTGGTTGTTCTTGCAGAAGACCCAGATTTGAATCCCAGCACCCACATGGCAGCTAACAACTGTCCATAAGTTCAATTCCAAGGGATCCGACAGCCTCTTCTGACCTCTGTGGGCATTGCATGATAATGGGTGTGCTTACCTACATGCAGGCAATACACACATACACATAAAAAAATAAAAATAATAGATAAAAAATTTAATTTAAAAAAATGGGATGGAAGAAGATCAAAGCAGCCTTGAGTGGCAGGCCTTAGAGGGAGCAAACTTCTTTCTCACATATCGTATTCACTACCTGTAATACTTAATGTTCTCAAGCCAGAGGGAAAGAGAATTCATTTCTAAGGTATGGCTCTGCCATGGGCACCTCTGCAGCTCTGAAAGTCAAAGCAGATGATTTCCTTGTCTCTAATCCCACATTACTTCATATATACATATATATCATAATTTTCACAATTTATATCACAAATGCAAATAATATCTGCTTTATAGACAGCGATCCTTTCACTTGTTTTAATAGAGAAAAAGGGGCAATGATTTTTCTTTGTATCCCTGACTCTTGGTGGGTGCTTGGCCCATATCAGATGATAAATTCAGTATTTGAAGGAATGCTTTTGGAAAAGGAAGCCTTTAACTGCCTCTAAAATTAGCCATGGAAGGAATTCTGTTAACTTACAAGTCTTAGTAAATCTAATGCCAGATTTGCATTCATGGTAAACTCTGAAACCCATCTAGGAAGCTTAGTTCCAGTCAACTTCTAGAATATTAAATCTGGTCCTAATGTAGCATTCAAAATAATCTAAAAGAACACAGATTTTCTACAGCAGTCTGTAACTATTACCTATATTTACAGAGTCATAGGCTCTCTGATGCCCAAAGTAAGCATTTACTGTTCTACAAACAAATTTTGTTTAAAAAAGAAAGGAATTTTTTTTTTTTTTTTTTTTTTTTTTTTTTTTTTGAGACAAGGTCTCCTCATAGACTGAACTGGCTTAGAAACCGCTACAAGACTAGGCTGGCCTTGATCTCACAGAGATCTGCCTGCATCTTCCTCCTAAGTGCTAGAACAAAGGGATATGCCACCATCCCTGGATCAAGAAATATTATTCCTAGTATTTAAAAACAATTCAAGAGCCAGGTGTGATGGCATACACCTTTAATCCCAGTTCTAGGGAGACAGAGGCAGATGGAGCTCTGTGAATTCAAGGCCAGCCTGGTCGGCATACTAAATTCAAGATCAGCTGAGACTATAGAAAGACCCTGTCTCAAAAAACCCTGAAAAAATCTGTAAACCTATACATAAAATCCATAGCTCTGTACAATAAATGTATAATTATGGTCCAAGAGGACTCTGGCTATAAGATCATAAATTTAGGCCCAATCCTAAAAGAGTTAATGACAATCACTCCTCCCTACCCAATCTCTATTTTTTTTTTTAAATGTGAAAGGGAAGACGTGTCTGTAAGAATTAAATTGCCTCGAAGAGCAACATTTTAAACTAATAGCCAGGGTAAAGCTCACAGACAAAACACTTGACCTGTGAAATATCTCTTGCTTACTTTTAATGACTCTCCTCAACTGGGAGTTTGTCATAATCACCCCATCTTATTGATGTGATGGTAAATTAATCTTTTCACTCGGTAGGGGACAAAATGAAAGCACCTGAATACACCCTTAAAGTTATGTCCTGAAAATCAATTTTTCTTGAAGAACAATAAATCAGTCTTTAATAATTTTGATTCTCCAGTGTGAAATTTTACTCAGGACCAAAGATATTTTTAAAACCTATTTTGATAGAAATAAATGAAATGGTACAATAAAGCTTGGTTCATGTACCATTAGAGACAATCCTCACTTTATATCAAGACCACCAGTTCTCTCTGCTCAGAATGGATAAAAACGTAGTTGGGGTGAGTGGGAGAAGAAACTGGGGAGAGAGGGAGAGCGGAAATTGGAGATGGTCTCCTTATAACTTGAACTGATCTGGAACTTACTATGTAGACCAGGCTGGCCTCAACCTACCTCTGCCTCCCTAGAGCTGGAATTAAAGGCATGTGCCATCACACCTGGCTCTGGGGTTGGTTTTAAATATTAGAAATAATATTTCTAGAGCTGGGCATGGGGGCACACACTTTAGTCCTAGAACTTGGGAGGCAGAGGAGAGAGATCTTTGTGAGTTTGAGGCCAGCCTGCTCTCCATAACAAGTTCCTGGCCAACTGGGGCTCTGGGAAAACCTTGTTTCAAGATGA
>NW_008335287.1:2810059-2818489 GCF_000622305.1 Nannospalax galili | reverse complement strand
TTGTAAAATAGTAAATACTTTGGGCAAGAGAGAACCTACTTATTGAAAATTCTTATTAAAAATATTTACATCTAATATTTGTAAATATTAGATGATAGTTTCAGACTGCTGCATTAATTCACTTGATGCTTTCAAGAGTCCTAAGATGTAGGCTTTTCCTATTGCTATAGAAAAGGCATGAAGACTCAGGAAATCCATGAGAACCAGGAACCAGTAAGGTAACTCAGTGGGTAAATAACTTGCTGCTAAAGCTGATGATGATCTGAGTTTGATTCCTGGAAATCACATGATGGAGATGAGAAAAGACTCCCACAAGTTGTCTTCCACAGATATGTGGTGGCTTCCACACAATCACACAGACACACATGCACACACAAAAATGCATATACACAATAAATAAAAATAATGTAATAACTATAATATTAAAAAGCTTATTTTGAAGGCAGCTGAACTGGAGTGAAGGCAGAGCTATTTTTGCTAGAAAGAGCGATTTAATTACCATATTCATGAGCATTATTTACAGCAAAATATAGATGAGAAAATGTTCTCAGATTTGTCCTACTTTTTTTTCTTGGTTATCTTGCTCTTTCAAAGTAAACTATGTTGGCAACTATATTTCAAATACTGACTGTGCTAGATAGTTTCAGTTGTCAGCTGACACACCTGGATAGAGGGAACATCAATTGAGAAATTTCCTTCATGTCTTTGGGGAATTTTCTTGGTATTTAAGTGATGTGGAGGGCCCAGGACACAGGGTGGTGTCTCCCTGGGCAGGAAGTCTTGTGTTGTATAAGAAATCAGGCCAAGAGAGCAAGCCATTAAGCAGCATTTCTCCATGGTGTCTGTCTTTCAGTTCCTGCCTCCTGGTTCTTGCCTCAAGTTCCTGCCCTGACTTCCCTCAGTGATGACCTGGGAAATGTAAGATAAAATAAACCCTTTCCTCCTCAAGTTGATTTTGGTCAATGTTTTATCACAGCAATAAAAAGTAACTAGGACACTGACCAACAATAGGCAATGAAAAATAGTCTCCCCAAAATGTATGAATTAGTAAGAGGTGGTACAGGAGAGATCAATCACACACATTTTCAATGATTAAACCATATTTAATATCTGAGAATAATAGAATGCCAGCTCACTTCTTATTGAAAAATATTACTTCATTCAGTTATACATGTTGATTTTAAAGAAACCTAAACTGACTTTACTTATTGTTGTAAAATTAATCAGATTTCAAATGGGTATAAAAATTAAATAATTATTTTAATTTTCTCCAGGACTCACTCCCCAAGACTTTTATCTAATCTCAGTTAGGCAGCCCTAAAAACAGGTACATACAAGCACCAATAATTAGCCTCAGTGCAACATATGTGTGTGTGTGTAACAATAATAATAATAAAAAGAAGAAGAAATTGAGAGGGAGTAGAAGGGGTACATGGGAGGAGCTGGAGGGAACTGGGATGAATGGAAATAATGCAAACACAATACTCATCTATGAAATTCTCAAAAGTAAAATACAGTTTTATAAAATATGAATTAGGGGCTGGAGAGATGGCTCAGTGGTTAAGAGTACTGGCTGCCCTTGCAGAAGATCCTGGTTTGGTTCCCAGCACCCACATGGCGGCTAACAACTATCCTTAACTCCTGTTCCAGGAGATCTGATGCCTTCTTCTGACCTCCATGGGCACTGCTCAACATGGGTGCACTCACACACATGCGGGCAATGCACTCATACATATAAAATAAACTAAAAATAATAAAATATTTTAAATAGAAAATATGAAGTGTAACCTCTAATTGGAGCCAATTGCAAGTCATCCTTTATATAGCTAGTTTTCATTATTCAGATTCCTTAGAAATATTTTATTTGTCCAAAATATTCCAATTCCTATGCTAAGATATTAGACATGTTTAAGATTTTGTCTTGCATAGTTCTAGGTTGCCTTGGCTTTGCTCCACGGTTCTCATGTAACAACAGTATATTGAACATTTATTAGATGTCAGACACTGAGAAGTATATCTAACTCAAATATCTAACTTGCAACACATACAAAGAAACTGAAGCGTTAGCACAAATATTATGCCCAATGGCACAAAACCCTGTTCATCCTAAAATGTGTGGCTGTGTTTCCTCAGTAGAAGCATTAATCCCACAGCTTCCACAACTATGATATTCATCTGTCCCACCTGGGACTCACACATATACATAAAGACAGAACTATCTTCTGAACATTTGGAGTAATATTATGAAAGAACACATATATTAGGATTTTGTTTGAGGCAGGATTTCATGTAGCCCAGATTTGCATTTAACTCACTGTTTGGGCAAGGAAGACCTTGAACTCCTGATCTTTCTCTCAAGTCCCAAGATGACACGTGTGTGCCAGCACATCTGGCTATTGAGAGACTCTCAACATACCTCTGTCAGAAACCAGTGAAAGAACACTACAAATAGAAAGCATTGAATTAACACTATACTTTTGCATTTCTATGCTAACTATCACCATGGCTTGATCATTGTGTATTGTATACAGGTGTCAGATTATCACACTATGTCTCAAACATAGGGGTAGCTAAAATGATAACTAATAATAGTTTATACAAAAGCCAATTAATCAAATAGAAGAAGAATGTATAAATCTAAGGAATATATGACCACAAAATTAGTAAATTTTATGCAATAGATGTAAAATCCTACAGTGAACAAATAGAAACTCAGCACTCTTTTGACATTTGGAAAATATGGAATAGCCATAAAAACTGATCGTGTAATAATAAATCACAATGGCAGACTCAATAAAATTTTAAATAATCAAAAGCATTCATATCTTATTATTTGACATATATTTGGCTAGGAAAAATAAACATATATGTTCAAAAAAAGGAATTAAATATACATTATATTAAAAAGAAAATAACAATAAAAATTCTTAATCATTTAGTAATGAATAATAATGAAATTGCTGTACACAATTAATGTTATATGTTTAAAGATGCCTAGAAGATTTTTTAATGATTATGATATCTTACTTTATTAATTTGTGTATATATATGTTAGCACATATGTGTAGGTGTGTGTGGTGTATGTTGATAGTGTATGTGCACATATGGGGGGGTGCATGTGCCTCTGTACACAATTAGAAACAAGAGGAGGATGTTAGGTGTCTTATCTTTTTCCACCTTTTCCCCTTGAGACAGGGTCTGTCACTAACACTTCAGCTAGGCCAGCAATCCACTTGGCTCTGCCCCCAACAATGACAGGGTTATAGGCAGGTGCAAAGTCACACCTAGCTTTTTATGTGGGTGCTGGGATCTGAACTCAGGTCCTCACGTTTGCACAGCAGGGGATCTTACCCAATATCTCCAGCCCCATGATTTTTTTAAATACATTTAAAATCTAATGAACTATGAAAAGAGTAACAAAGTAAATCCAAGAATAAAAGGAAACTGAGAAAGGGAAATTACAGTGAGTAAAAATGTTAATGAAACATAAAAAGTAACATCAGGGAGCAACAAATCAAAAGCACTTTGATAGAAATATTCTAACAAAATTTGGTTTGGAATAGAGAGAAACAAGAGGAAAGGAAGAGAGAGAACATAAGAAAAATATCAGTACAGGCAGGTAGATATTAGATATATTAGATATAAAGTCTGGATTTGAAATCACAAGTTAAATCTAGGATAACCTATACCAGTGAATTTTTAAATGTATGAGTATAGATTTTTTTTTGTCTTTTTTGAGACAGGGTCTCCTTGCAGCTCCAGCTGTCCTGGAACTCACTGTGTAGGCCAGGCTGGCCTCGAACTCACAAAGATCCGCCTGCCTCTGCCTCCCAAGTGCTGGGATTAAAGGTGTGCGTCACCACGCCCAGCCGAGTATAGATCTTTTATAGAAAATTTACTAAAGAAAAATTTGAAATCATATACACGAAATATACAAAAAGCTGCTAAGCAACTTGAAAGGACAATCAAAAGGCAGAAGAGCTGATCTAAAACAAGGGACCCTAGATAGGCTGACTAGACCTCAGTGGATGTACTTGCACTGGGGAATGTCTGGGGACACTGACTTGACGCAATGGACCTTAACAGGGATGATAGAGCATATGAGCTCCATGAGAGGGCTATGGGAGGGTCCCAGTGGGGATGGGGGTATAATGACGATTAAGATTGTTTGAAATGTTCTGTATGAAATACACAAAAGTTCAATTTAAAACATGCAGATAACAAGACATATAACCCTACCAACAACTCAAAGGGAGGTTTCGCTTACCTAACATTGGGATTTTTGTTATACAGCCTTGGGCTACACACACACACACACACACGCACACACACACACACACACGCACGCACACATCACACATGCATATTTAAGTAAGCTTATAAAATATTACCTTTCCCTGCGGCTTTTTCAGTCAACTTCAGTGTATTTATCTCTTTCTTCCCTCTCCCTCTATTCTTTCTTCCCTCCCCGTTATCACCTTCTGATCCCATTTCCCCTTTGATAACGCCTGTTGTACTATCCCCCTCTCTAGCGCTCCTTCTCCCCCACCCCCACCCAATGACCCCTTTCTACTTTCCTGACTTTTATGATTACTTCAGGATATAACTCATATTTAAAGATTTGAAATAAGATCCACAAGTAAAAGGAAACATGCAGCCTTTCAAGGTTTGGGTTACCTCACTCGATATGTTTTCTAGTTCCATACATTTACCTGCAAATTTTATGAATCAATAATTTTTACAACTGAACAGAACCCCATTGTGTATTTACCACATTTTCATTATCCATTCATCAGCCAAAGGACATTTAGGTTGTTTCTACTTCTTAGATATTGTGAAAAGGGCAGCAGTATCTCTATTGTAGGATGGGTCCTATGCTAAGGACTGATAGAGCTGGGTAATATGGTAGATCAAGTTTTAGGTTTTAGAGAATTCTCCACACTAATTTCCATAGTGGTTGCACCATTGGAACCCCACCCAGCAGCGAATGAAGGTTTCCCTTTCCCACATCCTTGCCAGGATTGTTGTCACTTATTTTCTTGATCCTAGCCATTCTAACTGGGGTAAGGGGAAATCTTAAAGGGGTCAAAATTTGTATTTATTTAATTGCTAAATATGGTGAACACATTTTAAGATATTTCTTAGTCATTTTTATTTCTTCTTTTGAGAACTCTCTGTTCACATCCACAGCCCATTTTATAATTGGGTTATTTGGTTTTCACTTCTTTGTTTTTTGAGTTCTTTGTATATTCTGGTATTAATCCTTTATTGGATGTAGAGCTTGCAAGATTCTCTCCCATTCTGTGGGCTTCCTTGTTACTCGATTGTTTCCTTCGCAGTAAAGAGCCTTTTACTGTAATGAGGTTCCATTTGTCATTGTTGATCTTAATTCCTGATAAAATGAATCTCGACTCTAAAAGTCCTTTTTCTGCATCTATTTCTTGCAGAGGATTGCCTGTGTTTTCTTCAATTTGAGCGTTTCAGGTTTCCCATTGAGGCTTTTGATCCATTTGGAGTTGGTTTTTGTGCAAGGTGATATATTTGGGTCTAATTTCATTCTTGCACACATGGAGATCCAGTTTTTCCAGCACTTTGTTGAAGGTGCTATCTTTCCTCCACTGTGTATTTTTGGTATCTTTGTCAAATACCAGATGACTGTAGTTATGGGCATTCACATTTGCGTCTTTTTTTCCCATTGATCTGCATGTTTGGTTTGATTGCCTCCCAAAACTGGAAAGTAAGTCCCTGTTGCTGACAACACCACACACTCCAAGCACAGGACTTGGAAAAATCAAGCTGGAACTGACGTGGGAGCCTCCTACATAAGGACTAGCTCTCACAGTACCAGAAGGTGCTGTGCAAATTGCCAAGGGAAAAAGCAATCAATAGTTCTATCCCGCTGTAAAGCCTATGAACCATAATGACCAGTCCAGCAAAATACTCATTATTGTGCAACAGTGGCACTTTTATGTTAGGATTACCAACAGTTATCTAATTAGGCTTAAGGCCTGCTCAATAGGAGAGAATTATTGACTGGTGCTATAAATATAGCCAAATACTTACAGCAGGAGAGGTCAGAGCCCAACCCCAGTGGAAAACCTACTGCTTCTACTTGCCTAAAGCAATAATATTTCTATCTATATTATGATAATTACCTTTATATCCATAGATAAGTATAGTTCTCACCACTCATTGAAGCTTCTTTTTGCAACAGGTAGAGACTATTACAAAGTTCCACAACTAGTCAAAATGAAGAGAATAATTGACCATGGGGAGCCCAGCCCCAATTGCTACATCTAAAATGCAACCCTGCACCTAAGGTTCAGGGAACATTGCAGAAGAGGGAGCAGGAAGATTGCAAGAGCTAGAGAACCAGAATTCCTGTAGTACACATGAAATCTCAACAATATGGCTGCCTAAACAAAAACCACATAATGACAGCATTAGCTGATAGGCCAATGTTATAAGGAAAAATTTCACAAGGTCCCACCTCTGGGCAAAGAGCTATAGATAACCAATGGCTGCTGAGGGACAAAGAACCAGATTTTACACACACACTCACACACACACACACACACACACACTCACAAGAAACATCAAAGAAGAGGGCATAAAATTTAGAGGGATGGGAGGGATGGGAAGAGTTGGAGGTGGGGTGGAAATTATGTGAATCCAGTATTAATGTATGAAATTCTAGAAAAAAATAAAAATAAAAATAAAAAAACAAAAAAAGACATCCTGGGACACAGGGAAACAAAACAACATATGGTTTTGTAAGTGAATTTTCCAAGCCTCGAAAAAAAATAACATTTCTTAAACTGTTTCAGATAACAGAAGAACCTAATTCAGAATGTTTTATAAGAGTAATGTAGTCCAACCATATTGAACCAAGACAGCACAAGGAAAAGTCCCAAACCAATATTCTTACAATTGTACAGAAATATCCTGAACACATATGAACAAATCAGACTTAGTAGATAAATTGAAAGTGGAGTTTGTCTTGGGATTGGAGGATGATTTACCGTTACCCAAACCACTGTTCTAAAACTCAGCATCCATGGGTTATCAGGGGAAGTAGTGGTATCACAGTGGACACAGAAAACCTTACTAATGTTCATCATCTGTTCATGAAAATATATTTATCGAACACTAGATATAAAGAATCTTGGAGGTGGAAAGACATCTCAGCAGTTAAAAGCACTGGCTACTCTTGCAGAGGACTGGGGTTCGAGTCCCAGTACCCACAAAGTGGCTAACAACCACCTGTAACTCCAGTTCCAGGGGATCCGATACCCTCTTCTGACCTCTGCAGGCATTGCACAACATGTGTACACTTACATGTAGTTAACACACTCATACACATAAAATAAAAATAATAAATAAAATATTTTTTAAAACAAAAATAGAAAGAATCTTTATTAACCTATAATGAATATTTTTAAAACTTATAGGAAATGCTGTGGCTAGCAAAGGAACTTTTAGTAGTATCCTCACTAACAATACTGATACAAGAATACCCTTTATAGCCTGCCAATTAAACATGAGACCCTAGAACTAGAAAGCAAGAAAAAGCTGACTCTGTCTGAAGGCATTTATCTTCAGAGAAAATTCAAGGGAAACTTAGGCCAGTGTATTAGAAGTATTTTGTAGTAGGAGATTAATACAAAATAAAATCTTCAACAGTATTAGCATCCCCATATGCCAGCAATAACTAAATACAAAATATAATTTTAAAAACATGCATATGTCCTACTCAGTAGAAATAAAACATATAAAGTATCTAAAAGTGACTATATCAAAATATGTGAAAGACCTTGAAATAACATTCAAGGATACAAAATAGGATAAAAACAGATATACCAACTTCATGGATGGGAAGATTTAATATGTTAGGATCTCTATGTACTCTAGATTCATCTATAAATTCAATGAGCCATTGTTATATTATAAAACTCATTAGAATATATTGAATAAAGGCTAATATTGCTACAATACAGACGAGAGATCTCAGCTAGGAATTTACAAATACATGGACATCAGGCACAAAATAGAGTTATCAATGCAGGTCAGAGAAAAAAATAATGAACTAACCATTAAATCTCAGTGAAGAAATTGATACTTTTTTAGGAAAGAAATAAAAACAAAAACAAAGCTGGGCATGGTGGCACACGCCTTTAATCCCAGCACACAGGAGGCAGAGGCAGGCAGATCTCTGTGAGATGGAGGCCAGCCTGGTCTGCATAGGGAGTTCCAGCCTAGCTGGGACTATAGAGACATCCTATCCCCAAAAGACCAAAAACAAAAACAACAACAAGCAAAGTTAGATTCAAGGGAAAAAACAGTAAATTTACCTGGTTTGTAGAATTACAAAATTAAATTTCAGGAAAATTAATGACAAATCACAAATGTGAGGAAGAAAACCAACACCTT
>NW_008335287.1:2808223-2809309 GCF_000622305.1 Nannospalax galili | reverse complement strand
TTCTTAAATACTGTTGCTGTTTTCTTAAATAACTATTACTTGAGATGTTTCACAATAATAAATGAGTCAGGACAAACTTCTGGGAAGGATGATAGATTAGAAGCTGCCTCTGTATGATCTGGTCAAGGGAATGAGAGAAAAGAACAGATTCTGTTCCTATGAAAGAACGAGCTGGAGGATGTCAGAAACACACAAAGGGGTTAGTGGGACATGGAAGGTGAAGGGAAATAAAGAAGAGTAACAGGAGAACCAAGCTGATTTCTAAAGAGCCTGCACAGAGATGCAGCCAGGAGCAACAGAATTGGCCTGGTTTGGGCCTTGTAGCTGCCAGGGAAGCGCTGCCCTTTCCTGAACATGAGCGCAGTAAGAAAAAGCTGGAAAGAGATTGAATGGGGGTTCAGAGATGCATCCAGGGCTGAATAAATTATGGGTGGAGATTCACTGGCAAGGCACTGGCTGTGTAGACTGCAGAGGAAATACAGTGCAGGAGCTTGAAGCTGAGATTCTATAAGAGACCCACAGAAAGGCTAGGGTGAGAACTGTAAACACACAAGCCCAGCCAATGCACAGAGGAGTGACGACACAGGAACAGGAACATGAAAAGGTGGCAAACACAGTCACAAGTGGATGCTGCTGTTCTCAGGCAACTGCTGTAGGACAGCAGTGAAACAACAGCTGACATCAGCCCGGGAAGACAGTGCTCAACTCAAAGGTGAACACAAGTGTGGACCTGCTGGCCATACCGCTTCAGAGCGCCTGTCTCCCACACAGAAGAAAATCTGCAGTGCAGGAGCTTGAAGCTGAGATTCTATAAGAGACCCACAGAAAGGCTAGGGTGAGAACTGTAAACACACAAGCCCAGCCAATGCACAGAGGAGTGACGACACAGGAACAGGAACATGAAAAGGTGGCAAACACAGTCACAAGTGGATGCTGCTGTTCTCAGGCAACTGCTGTAGGACAGCAGTGAAACAACAGCTGACATCAGCCCAGGAAGACAGTGCTCAACTCAAAGGTGAACACAAGTGTGGACCTGCTGGCCACACCGCTTCAGAGCGCCTGTCTCCCACACAGAAGAAAATCTGG
>NW_008335287.1:2807379-2808168 GCF_000622305.1 Nannospalax galili | reverse complement strand
GGGAGGGAGGGAGGGGGAGGGAAAGAAAGGGCCCTCCGGGAATAAATACACACTGTCCTACCTTTGATTTCATTCTATATTTTTCTTTTTAGTCACACCTTTATACTGCTAATGTTTAGCTGTGTTTTCACTTGTACCCCCCTTAAATAGGCTTCCTCACTGGCTGTTCCTCTTCTCACTGATCTACATTGTATCCTCTGTTGTTTCTCACAACCTTAAGTTTACAACTCCTCCATACTGGAGACTAAAATAATGAGATGGCTAATGCCATGAAAAGATTTGAGTCTTACTTTTGCAAAGGATCAATGACTACGTAGAGGATTCACATAATCAGATGAACAAAGTAATCAATTCAGGACCTATGCAAGGAAAGTTACCAATTGTGGATAAAACTGTAAGGAATTTGAAGGAGAAATTTTAAAGCATGGAGGGAAAAAAAATCAACTGAACCAAAATGCTGGAAACAAAAATAACTGTTCAAATTTTAAAACTACAGTGGAAAGTGTTATCAACAGACAAGAGCAAATACGAGAAAGACTATTAAGGACTGAGGTCAATGTCAAGTCAATAATTTATCCAGATACATATAAAGAAAAATAAATAAATAACTATGGCCAAAGCTTTCAAGAACTCCAGGAAGATAATCTGCTGGTAGAAGAAGAAGCTGAGAGAAAATGTAAAGTCACAGACAAATTATTCAAAGGTTTCAGAGCAGAAAATTTCAAAACAGACAACGAAATACAAGAGGCATTTAGACATGACCAGAGAGGACAAGTCCACAACTCATCA
>NW_008335287.1:2793424-2807361 GCF_000622305.1 Nannospalax galili | reverse complement strand
GGGAATGGTGGCACTCCCCTTTAATCCCACCTCAACCCCCTGCTGGGAGGCAGATGAAAAAGATTCTCTATGACTTGATGATCAGCTTAGACTACGTAGTGAGTTCCAAGCTAACCAAGACTACATATAGATAGATAGATAGATAGATAGATAGATAGATGATAGATAGATAAATACCGAAGGGGAAAAACGTTAACTTACCTACAAATGCAAATATGTCAGAATAACATCAGATCTCTAATCAACAATCACAAAATCTAAGAAAGGATGTATGGAACCATGCATTTTTAGTCCAGAAAGCAAATAAACTTCCAACCAAGATTGCTATATACAGAAAAGCTTTCCTTTTCTTTTCAAATTTCATACATTTTGATCATATTTAGATGATCTGTACTCCCTTCTTAACCTCCAAATTTCTAATATATGTGAGTCAGATTTGTGTCCCGAATGCAAGTCTGTGTGGGCTCATCCACTGGAGCCTGGTCAAACTACTAAAAGTCTCACCCTTAAATGAGACTCAGTCTCCCCTTACCAGTAGTCAGAAATTTCCAGTAGTTGAGTTTCTTAACTACTTTCCTTTCTCTATGCTGGGATTTTGTCTGGCTTGAGCTTACATGGGACTTGTCTATGCTGTCAGCACTGCTATGAGTTCACGTGAATAACTGACCAGTTGTCTAGAAGACTTTGTTTCTTGTGGTTATGCACCTCCTCTGGCTCTTACAATCTTTCCACCCTCTCCTCTGCAAAGATACCTGAGTGTTGGGAGCCAGAAGTTTGATACTGGTGTCCCATTCAGGGGTAAGCAGTCTGCAGCCTCTTGTTCTCTGTACACTGACCAGTTGCAGTTCTCTGTAATAGTCATTATCTGTGATATTAGAATACTTTTCTGTTGAGAGTTGAGAGATACATTAACCTATGAGTATAACATTAACTCATCATAAATCAGTTTAATACTGTATCTGCTTAGGAGAATAGTTATATTAGACTCTCTCCCATGGCCTGTGGGCTGTCTAGCCTCAGGCTTCTAGGTCTTATATCAACGACAGGTATGGGCTGCATCCTGTGAAGCAGATCTGGGAGATGCCCACTGGTGCAATAGTGACACAAATCTTATAGGAGTAACCAACCTCTTTCTAATTGGATTTAAAACCGTCTTTTAAAATCAGTGGAGAAATAAGACAAACACCAACTGAGGCAATTCAAGACGACCAATCCAGCACTACAGAAAATAATCAGATGGATACTATACACACAGCGGGGAAAAAGGCAGTCTCAATCATGAGAGCATAGGAAACAATGAATTTCATGAGAGGAACAGATGAATAAATGAGGGCTAAGAAGAAACCCAGAATGTCTAACACAGAAAACCTTTAATATAAACAAGGAAAGAAGAAAAAGATCAACAGTGATCTAATCAACCCACACAAAAAAACAACAAAACCTTTAAAAAAACTCCTCCTACTAATAAACACAAACCACCTCAACTGATCATCTAAGAGATGCCTCCTGCCTCACTGGATTGAAAAACAAAACCTAACTTACTGTTGTCTTCAGGAAATACATGTCATTGACAGAGCGACCTGCAAACTGAATGACAAAGGATGGAAGTCTATGCAGGATTTGGGGCCTGAAAACAAGGGGATGTAGTTATTCTGAAACCTAATTTCAAATCGAAATTGGTCAGAAAAGACAAAGGGCCAGTACTTTTTCATAAAAAGAACAACAGGGAGAGATCACAATTGTAAATACTTATGCACCAACTGTTGGTGCTCGTAATTGCATAGAGCAAATACTAAAACAATAATATATAAATAATTGTAAAATACTTGGTTCTTTCTAAATATAAACAAATTTGAAAAACGCTAAGTTGAGCTAACCAAAAGAGAAAATGCACAAATTAATTAAATTAGAGGTGAAAAGAGTTCTACAAAAGATATTAGTGAACACTAGGTAATCATTATGGGATTCTTGGAAATTTTTAATCCAAAAATTGAGAAAATCTATAAGAAATAGATAAATTCCTAAAAGCATATTACCTCCCAAGCTTCAGTCAAGAAGACTGCACTTGTGAACTCATGTGGTTCCCAGACAAGACCAACATGAGATCAAGTCGGTCAAAATTCCAGCATGAATCAGGAAGGGGAAGAGCTCACAAGCTTTCCTCCCTTACTCAGGAGCTATTAGCAATTGATGGTGACTTGAAGAGTAATAGTCATTTTTCTTTGGAAGTGTGGCCACTAGTAGCTTGTTCATGTTCCAGTGGATGGCCCAACATCCATGTTCATATAGGCAGCACTAATTAGACCAGTGGGATTTTTTAAAAAGGGGGGCACTAAGTTTGGAGGAGAATGTGTTGGGGGCATTAAGGAAGGTGGGAAGTGAGCAGTGGATAAGATCATAATACACTACGTACATGTTTGAGATGCTCAAATAATAAACTTTTATAGATATGAATAACTTAAGCAGTGAGACTGCGACAATAATAAAAAGTTTTCTCCATGAAGAAACGAAAAAGCTGGATTCAGGGGTGAAGTCTACCAAATCTTTCAGGAAGAACTGACAACAGGACTTCTCAAACTATTTCACAAACTAGAAAAGGAAGGAACACTCCTAAACTCATTCTAAAAAGTCACTATTACCCTGATACCAAAACAGATAAACACACAATAAAAAAGAAAACATAGGCCAATTACCTAAACACAGTAAAATTTCTCACTGAAATACTTGTAAGGCAAATTTAATAAAATATCTAGATCACACCTCATGATAAAGCTGGTTTCATTTCAGAGTTACAAAGTTGGTTCCACATTTACAGATCAGTAAGTGTAATGCAACACATACATAGACTTAAGGCCAATAATAATATGATTACCTCAATGGAAACCGAAAAGACCACTGGCAACATTTTAATATTCCTTCATAATAAACTCCTGAAGAAACTAGAAATAGAAGGAACATACCTCACTATAATTAAGGCCATATACTACAAATCTATAGCCAGTATTATACTAAAGGGAGAAAACCTAAAAGAAGTTCCTCTAAAATCCAGAATGAGACAAGGTTGCCCATTCTCTCTACTCTTATTCAACATGGTGCTTAAAGTCTTAGCTAGCCCATTAAGACATTACAAAGAAATAAAATAGATAGAAACAGGAAAGGAGGGGCTGGAGAGATTTCTCAGCGGTTAAGAACACTGGTTGTTCTTGCAGAAGACCCGGGTTCAAATCCCAGCACCCACATGGCAGGTAGCAACTGTCCATAACTCCAGTCCCAGGGGATCTGACAGCCTCTTCTGACTTCCACGGACATTGCACAACAGGAGTGCACTTACTTACTTTCAGGCAATACACGAATACACATAAAATAAAAAATAATAAATAAAATATAAAAAAGAAATAGGAAAGGAAAAATCAAATTATCTCTATTGCATAGATATGACTCTATACTTAGTATAATTTTTATTTTATGTATGAGTGTTTTGCCTGAATGCACGTAAGTGTACCACAGTATACAGTGCCCAAGGAGGCCATAAGAGGGTGTTGGATCCCGTAGAACTGGAGTTATAGTTGATTGCGAGCCTTCATGAAGGCGCTAAGAGTTGAATACAGGTCCTCTGTAAGAGCAGCAAGTGCTCTTAAGCACAAAGAGATGCTAAAGCCTCCACCAGGAAATTCTTGTAACTGACAAACACTTTTAGCAAAAGAGGATTTTTTTAAAAAGGCACAAAAATAAGAAGCTTTTTATATTCCAAAAAATAAATTTAACAAGAAATTAGGAGGCAAATATCCTATTCATAAAGGTTTTCCAAATATAAGATACCCAGGAATAAATCCAAACAAGGAAGTGAAAGGCTTCTATAATGCAAAATTGAAGAGAATCTAAAAGATGGAGAGATAACCCCTCCTTCTACCTCATGCCATGAATTGTCGAAATATTGTGCAAATAGCAATATTACCTAAAGTGGTTTACAGATTTGACCCAAGCCCATCAAAATCCCAGCGACATTCTTCACAGAATTGGAAAAAAATAAATAAATAAATTCATGTGGAAACAAAGCGATTCAGAATATACAAAGCAATCCTAAGTAAAAGAGCAATATTGGAGGTATCACCATAACCAAACTCAGATTGTGCTACAGAGCTATAATAACAAAAATAGCAAGACAATGGCACAAAATACACTTACATAGATAAAAAGAACAGAGTAGTGGATTCAGAAATAAATCCACACAGCTACAGCTACCTAATTTCAACAAAGATATAAAAACCAAATTGATTAGGGACAAATTACATACAGTTGGCTGGGAAGAGTAACTGGATACTCTAATCACACATGGCCCCTCACAACAGATGGAAAATTTATTTGTTAATGTTATTATGTCTCATAATTGTTAAAAAAAGAAAATGAGAATGTAAAAGATGTTAAGAGGATATGGGAATGGAGATGTTTTCCAAAATAGAAAAAATGAGAAAGCCTAAGCAAGTGATGAAGGTCTGTGTAGGCTTGTTATGATATATAAAGGATGAGACACAAATAATATACACATACTCTTAAATTTTTCTAAGGTCATAGATTAGTCAACTAGTTTAAGAAACAAAATATATATATATTGTCAAGGTTCATCTGAGAACATTCGTTTTTTTACCCAAGCTTTATCTACTTAGCACGGTAATTAAAAGTACCAGACTGGTAGAACTAACCTTATTGGATGTTTAACAGACATAGTTTGAAGCCTATACTAATCTGGACAGAGGGACTTAAAGGACAGTTTTTTGCTCCTTGCTCTCTAAGGTCGACTAAGTTCCAGGGGACTATGGAACATCTCTCAAAATGTCCTGTAATTGTGGTGAGTCACCTGCCCTCTTGTTCAGGGAGGCTGTGGAGACCCCACCTGATGGACTTGAACCAGTGTCCAGTCTACAAAGAGGAGGGTCAACACAGAGGAAACATTTCCTCCATGCTTCCAAGTGAAGCCAGACATGGTCGAGTAGGACCTTTGACTTATCTTCACATAGATGGAACTGGTAAAAGAAAGGAGCCAAGGGCTCCTCCCAAGTCCATGTGACCCCTGAGGAACAGATCCTCAAACAACCTTAAGTGTAAATATAAATTGATTTATTTGGGCTAACTGTATGGTCTTAAACATCCAAAAGAAAAGTATAACCAAAGAGTAAAGTGATCAGTATATTTCAAGAGTTCAAGGTATTACACTTCCAAGACATTAGGCTTAAGTCCATATAATCTTCTGACCTCTGTGGGCATGCATGACACAGGTGCACTTACCTATATGGAGGCAATACATGAATACACATAAAATTAAAAATATAAATAAAATATTTTTTAAAAACAGGTGTGCTCCATCACACCTGGTGCCAGGGAGATGGAGGGGGAAGAAGTACTTTCTTTAAAAAAAAAAAAAGTTATTTAGACAATTATTTCTCATTGATGATTTTGTTCTGAATCAGAAAGTGTTGCTCCGATGTAAGACTTCAAATCTTGGTCTGCAATACTGTAGTGCTCACTTGTATCTAAAGGAGACAACCCGTTATTTTTCTAAGGTGATGGAAAGCTATTGTTCTAAAATGATGGATAAATTTGTTTTCTCCCCCTATCTAGAAGCCTTTGAGAGGGAACTGACACTGATTCTAACCACTCCAACAGCTATCAAAATACGTGAAAGCAAATTCTGAATCCATCACTCTAGAGTCCAGCCTTGGCAGACAAAAGAAAAATGAGGAGGAACCCAATAGAGGAATGCTCTTGGAAGCCCTTGTCAAGAAATTCCAATGGACTCTCATTACTCTTGCCTTCACTTCTCCTATTCACCAGTCAATGACATTCTTTTCCCCATACAGATAAGAGTTATGCAATTTAGGAGTCTTTTAGATAGACCCACTGAAGGGGTACCCCAATTGCTTCACCCTACATCCCCATTCAGCATGGAAGAAGCCACAGCAGTCTGCATCCTGATTCCCTATCCACAATTTGGATAACCTCTTCAGAGGATGGTGTGATAAGAATAGGAGGTAAAAATTGGCTAGGCAGTGTAAAAAGACCCCCAAAGAAAAGTAACCAGTTTCTTGGTCAAAAGCCAAAATGTCCTTGGGCCTCTTAGCAACCTACTCTGTTCCAAAGGCCAAAAATGTAGAAAGTATTTGGGAGCTTTTACCTAATCCTTAAAAGATTTTAGGGGGAGGGGGAATGTTAAAGTAGCAAAAAGAAGAAAGAATGCATGAAGTTATCAGAAAAAGGTGATAGGGAGGAGTTGAAGGGGAGGGAGTGGGCATGGATTTGATCAAAACATCTTATATGCTTATATGCCTGTATGAAGTTCTCAATAAATTTGTTTTTAAAAAAGAATGCTGATATCATAATTAGAAAAAAATCTGACTAAGACCTATAGATTAGATTATGTTTCATTTGTATCAATTGTTCTGGTTTTGTAGAATTTACTATGATCATGTAAGAGAATGTATTTTTTTTAAATACACACTGAGATATTTAAGGATAAAGAGGTACTTTATCCATAATTTATTCTTCAAGAGAAAAAACAGATACCCCATGGACACAGGAAGTATCAGCAATCTGTGCACTATTCTTATGATTTTACTGTATATCCTTAATTATGATGGTTTTGAAATGTAAAAAGTATAAAGGCAAAGCTAAAAAAAACACACTGGAAAAAAGGAGAGCCTTTTCAACAAATGGTGCTGAGCTAACTGAATATTTACACGTAGAAGAATTCAAGTAAATCTCTTCTCTGCACAAAATCAACTCAAAATGGATCAAAGACTTGAATATAAAACTTGAAACATTGAAATTGCTAGGTAAAAACATTTCACGATACAGGCAGGGAATTTCTGGAAAGGACTCCAATAATTCAGAAATTGACAGGCTGGGCTGCACAAAGTTTAGGCCTCTGCATACAAAGTTAACTATCAACAGAGTGAAGAGACAGCCTACAAAATGGGGTGAAAATCTTTACCAACTAAACATCAGTTAAGGGGCTAATATCTAAAATGTATAAAGAACTGCGGAACTCGAACAAAAAAATCTTCTAGTGAGTAAGTGGGCAAAAGAATGAAACAGACAATCCTCAAAAGAGAAATAAAGAATGTGGCCAATAAAGGATGTTAAACATCCTTAGCCATAGGGGAAATGCCAATTAAAGCTGTCTTTGAGATTCCATCTCATTTCAGTAAGAATGGCTATCATCAAAAGGCAAGTAACAGCAAATGCTAGAAAGGAGATAGGAAGAGAGGAGTCCTAATTCCCTGCTAATAGGAATGTAAACTTCTACAGCCACTATGCAAATCATTACGGCAGTTTCTCAAGAAACCAAAAATGGAACTACCATAAAACCCAGCTATACCACTCCCAAGTATGTACCCAAGAACTCTAAGTGAACCATGGAGATACTTGCACATCCAAGTTTATTAATGTATTATTCACAAGTTACAAAATGGAGCCAGCTTAGATGCACGTCTAAGATGACTGGATTTTTTTTTTAAAAGGAACATATACAGCATGAATATTTAGACAGCCGTAAAGAAAAATAAAACCATGACATTTGTAGGAAAATGGATGGAACTGAATATTACTGTGTTCTGTGAAATAAGCCAGACTTAGAAAGACAAATACCATGTTTTCTCTCATATGCAGAACCTAGACTGTGTGTGTGTGTGTGTGTGTGTGTGTGTGTGTGTGTGCAAAATGAAACTGAAAAGGGGATGCAGCATTACTAAAAAGGGCATGTGGTGTTACTATGCCAACATTACAATTACCTGACTCTTACATTTAGTTCCTAAGAGCAGGCCCAAATTCCCCAGATAGCTCTTGGAATCATCTGTGCCGTGGAAATGCACTGCTGGAACTGTCTGGAACTATGCTCTGAAACCGTGTCGTCAAGTAAGGCCCCACCCACTATTTTATTCAAAATGTTTTCTTCAGCTTCAGCTGGGGAAGTTCAGACCCACTGAGCATTCCTCCTCAGTCTTCACACTTTCAGTGAAGATGAGTGCACTGTCTTTCAGCAACTTGATATGTTAACTCTCAAGCATACCCATATTCATTCGTTAAATTTTCTGGTAGTGTTCCAAATTGAGGCTCCTGGGAAACAAGGTCAGGTGCCCAGGTCACAAGAAACAAGAGCACATGATTTTGCCAGGGTTCATTAAGACTCAGTCCAGATTATGTCTGTTTTATAGAAGTCATTCTTTCAAGGGGACCCCGAGAGAAGAGGTCTCAAGGGAGGAGGAAGGAAAAAGGGTAATGGAATGTATGTGACGTGAAGGTAAATGTGTGGCTATCTGCAGGAGAAATGGGCTAACAAGAGTGAGGCAGGATGATGGGGATGAGCAATGGAGGGGAAGGAAAAAGAATGGATGTGCCACTTCATATACTAATTTAAATTTTTAACTACAAAGAGAATAGATATGTAGAAAACAAAAGCATGTTCTTGAGAAATGTTGTAACAGGAAAAATGGAAAAGCAAATGAAGGGAAAATAAATATCAAGAACATTTTGGGGTAGATTCTATTTAATCAAAAATATATATTAAAATATAAGGGGCTGGAGAGATGGCTCAGGGGTTAAGAGCACTGACTGCTCTTGGAGAGGAGCTGGGTTTGATTCCCAGCACCCACATGGCGGCTACGAACCATCCTTAACTCCAGTTCCAGGAGAATCCAAAGCCCTCTTCTGACCTCCATGGCATTGCATGACATGGGTGCACTCACATAAATGCAGACAATACATTCATACACATAAAATAAAAATTAAAAAGTAAATATATATTAAAATATGTATTGAAATATTAATTATAATAAATGAATCAAAGCCCCCATTCTTTCTCTGAATTCTCTCATTTGTCCCTCAGTTTCTCCTTTTCAATCACATTGAATGCACAGATACATAATATAATTTTAAGAGCAAAAATCAAAAATTATTTAAAAGATCCAAAGTAGGAAAATAGATAAATATATGGCAGTCTAAATATATGTAAAGAATATTCTATATTAAATGTGATGCCATTTAGGGTGTGGATTAGCTCAATGGTAGAATACTTGCCTATCATGTTCATGTGTGTGACCTTGTTTTCCATCTCCAACACTGTCCAAAAAAAAAAAACAAGAAAGAAGATTATGGTGCCCTTTATGGTGTGCCAACCTATAACGTCAAGCACCGGTGGCACAAGCCTGCAAGTCCCAGCATTTGGGAAGCAGACAGGAGGGCTTTGAGTTGAAGGCTAGTCTTGAGAGCATAATAAAACTCTCATCTCAAAAAATAAAGAAAGAAATAAAATTAATATAAGAATGGGGTTAAAGAAGGCTCAGTGATATACTGTTTGTCTCGCAAGTGCAAGTCCACAGGGTTCAATCCTCAGCACTGAAAAAATAAACATGGAAAGTAATATGATTCCTTTGTCAAAACACTTATCTTCCAATAGAATAAAATTATGCATGAGTAGGAAAAAAATTTGTAAGTTTCAACTCAGACAGGAGAGTAGTAGATGATGAAACTACATAGATTTCATTTTATCTGTGATCGTTTTCTTAAATGCTCATACATATTCTCTGTTATTTTTGAAATATTTAACAGTTACAAACATGTCCTATACTTATCTCAAAACCATCTCAACACCTTGCCAGTTTCTGAAAATACTGGCAAATTGAAGATCCTGTGTGAAAGGGGCAAATGTTTTCAGATAGAGTTGTAGGCTAAAACCTAGTCTGTGACCTTACGCAGTTCTGAAACTGACCATCCTTTGGCAGGTTGAACATATAGCCACAGCGAATGTGTTAAGGATTCCAAATCTAGCTCACAGAATGATATCATTCTATCTCTATGGTTCTTTAGTCAGCTACGCTCTGTCTTCGGCTCTGTATCCACCTCTTAGCCTATCACCCGCAGCTGGCTTGTGCTGTAATTTAGTACAAAATTTCCAGACATTTTTACCACACACCCTGCTGAGGGCTTAATGTGTTTTCAGCATGCAGCTTTCAAAAAAAATAGTAATAATATTTTTTAAAGAACGTCACATTCTTGCAAAAACTTATAAAGTCAAATTTTAATCTAATTGAGGTTGCATGTCTCTAAGTGTTTTATATTTTCTCTAAGACTGATCAGGAGTTAAAGCTCTTTTTCACCCCGGGGAAAATAGACTCACCATTTTTCAAGATCACCACCAGCTCCTCTTTGATATTAAATTTCATCTAAAATTAATAATGTCTTTTCTTAAAAATTAAAACCACTTATCTTGAACTAACCTCCACGTTACAAAGGAAATTCACATTCTGTCTTTATAAGACAACACTCACTCCACTCCTTTTAATGAAAACTGTGATGCTGTAAATACATTAATTTAGTATTTATGGGAGTAAACCCTGAAAACCATCATTAGCTACTAGGCTCATGTATAATGTTTGAGATAAAACTTTCCTGCTTGCCTTAATACAGAGAGCTGTCACCCATGTTTAACTCTTTATCATCTCAGCACCAAGGTCCTGATGCATTCATAGCCACTTCCTCAGCCAAATCAATAAAGAATTATTTTATAATCCTTATGGATTATTTTATAATCCTTAATTGACATTAACATTTTTAAATTTTGTTTTCGAAAATTAGCAATGGCTTGACTGATTTCTATCAGCTTACATTCTCACCCATAGTGTCCTCCTTCTCAGGAAAAACATAATTATTCATCTACCTGGCATACCATGTGACTTAACATGAGAAAACTTGCCCATGGTATTTTTTTACTACAACCTAAATCTAGAGAATCCATGTATAAATGGGAACACTAACTTCAGTGTCTACTCAGCAAGTTCATCTAGGGCCTAGGTCAATTTTGTCCATAGACTGGCAAGCAACCCTTATCTGGCTGACTCTGCCTTCCAGTAAATGCAGAGATCATAGATCCCATTACACATTTACAGATGTATGCTTTAAAAAGTAAAGAAGGGGTTGGAGAGATCGCTTAGCAGTTGAGAGTACTGGTGGCTCTTGCAGAGGACCTGGGTTCAGTTTCCAATACCCACATGGTGGCTAGCAACCATGTGTAACTCCAGTTCCAAGAAATCCAATGCCCTCTTCTGACCTCCAGAGCCATTGCACAACATTGGTGCACTTACATAAATGGAGGTAATACATCCATACACATAAAATAAAAATAATACACAAAATATTTTAAAGTAAAGAATACTTAATAGTGCCCCATGTGATATTGCCATAGATTAATTATCATATCTTGGTCCATTCTCCTGAAAAAAAAATAATTCACTTTGGTTCTGGTAATCCATAAGCAACACAGAAAGAGGATTATAATTTATAATTTCTAAAAATAAGTTATATTATGGCAGAAGTAATTCCATAAATGTGTACCTTTACTCTACTTTTCAATCCATGCCTCCTTAAAAAATAGTATTCATTGTAGGAAGTGGGGGTAAGCTCAGCATGCTTCCTCGAGTTTCCAGAAGCCAGCTGCACACAGCAAGAGTTCCCAGGTGATATTTATTATACATCCTACTACAGGTGAACACTTGCTGAGCATTTACCAGGTAGTTTTCCAGGTCTGGAGATCCTGAGACAAATAAGATGTTGACACTAGCCTCCAGGATGTGTGTTAAGACACATGGACAATTACAGTATAAAAAATAAAAGCCTTCCAGAGGATGCTAACAGAAAACTTCTCCCAGTCCCAGGAATGGCACCTAATCATCTGGGGTGATTACAAAAAGCTTTCCCAAAGGATTCATTCCTAGATTTGGTCACTTAGGATTAAACGGAGGTATATTAACATGCTATGGGCAAAACAAACCAACCAAGATTAGCAATGCAGAGAGGCAGGGATTATGGAAGGAGGATCCAAGCAAAAATTCAGGATGCTGTGGGGCTTCATCACAAAAGCAATGGGACCCCTCAGAGGGTTTGAAGCAAGGAAGCGAAACTTTAGAAAAGTTACTATGGCAGCAAAAGGAGTCAGGAAGAAAATATGTGGACAATAAGCTATAGGATGTGTCCCATGTCTCTCTACCACATCAAAAAGATGTTAAAATAATTTGACAGTAAGTTGTACTTGGGTGGTGGACTCAAATGTCCTAGAGCATCATTATAACTCTATTACTTATGAAAATAATAGTGAAATAATAATTCACTGCCAGTTAATATCTTTAATCATTACAACCATTCTACAGGGTAGAATTTACCATCTTTTTACAGTTGAGCCAACAAAATCGGATAAATTAATTAGCTTAGCTAATTCAAAGCCTATATCTACTACATAATAAAATCAGAACCCAGCCCTGGTCAATACAGATTAAATGTAAATGTCCTCCATAGGCTTATGTGTGTGAGCATTTGGTCTCCCAACCAGCGCTACTATTTGGGGAGAGGTTGCAAAACCTTCAGGGGTACCCAACTTTCTGACATTGTGGTATTACATTGTCCTCTACAAATGTGTTGGGCAGCATTCATAACTACCTTCTGTGCATGTGAACCACAGACATGCCCACCAGTTTAGAAGATGGGGCCGGTCTGTTAAAAGCAGGTCACTGTGGGTTGATCCTTGAGGTTTATAGTGTGTAAGCTCCCACTGCCACAGCATAGCACCCCTCCTGACACCATGCTTTCTCCACCATGATAAACCGTATCCACCCAAACTACAGTTAAAATAAATCCTTCCTGAATTAAGTTGCTTCTTTCAGTCCTCTATCACAGTGACAAGAAATGTACCCAGTGCAGGCTCCAACACCAGAGTCCTTATAGTACACCACGATTGCCAATGTCTATTAAGAGCATTTGCTACTTAAGCCCCCACAATCTCAGGAAATAGTCACATAAAGTTAATATAGAAATTTCCCGATTGTCATATTGTGTCAGTCCTTCACATACTAAACTCAAAATATTTTTCAGAGAAAACACACTAGAAAGTACCTATACCTTAGTGCCAACCCAGGCTACACGGGGTTATTCTCAAAGCTAATACAACATCTCAGAGAGAAATACTAACATTAAATTATGCTAAAAGTATTTTTGGCTCTTACTAAATGAAGCATGTAGAAAGTCTAGTTTAAAATAGTCACAGGATTGGGGTGAAGTAAGAGGAAAATACCTCACTGGCATCGCCCTTGCTTAAATCGCCTAATTAGCCATGCCAAATACAACCCTTATGAGATGCATGCGTTAACACTGCTATCACAACCTTCACTTTTCCATTATCTGACTTTTATGTGTTTAAATTTGCAGTCTTAAAGGTTGCTCCACTCTAGGATGTCTGCATTTAATTAAACACAACACTAGAGAAAAAAATCACATTTTTCCAAATAAGTGTTCATCATCTTAAATCTAGGAATAAGAAGATGAGCCATATATGTTTTCAAAGAAAAGTTTTCAGCTTGCCTTGCTGCTTTGCTGTCATATGTTACAGCCAATATGAGATCTTCCAGTACGTGTGGATGCTGTGTCAAGAAAAGACAATTGCTATGCTTGCTTTCAACTTTTTGCAATGTCATGTTTTTTGGTCAGAGGGCAAAATCAAATCTATACCGAATTTGTCAATTAAGCCTTTAAGCAATGTAGCTTTAATTTTTACTAGCATAACACAGCAAAGTAATATATCCCTTCAAAACGCCTAAGAATACAATACTGTCCTCAATTTAAACTATGTATCCTCAAGTTATATGAAATACTCCAGACACCAATAGCAAAGCTCAATGATGTATAAAGTGCTAAGAATAAGAAACTGAGTGCTCAGGCCTAAGCAAGGAATCTATCTTATTCCCCACCCCAAGATCCAGGGACCATCCTGGAAGAGAAGGCCGAAAGATTTATGGCATGCCTGCCTTGGGAGATTTTTCTTTTAAATTCTAATAAAATTGTCTTCAAGATTTATAAATTCTCAAAGAAAAGCTTTCAACTTGCCTGCCTCCTGCTCTCTC
>NW_008335287.1:2776288-2793281 GCF_000622305.1 Nannospalax galili | reverse complement strand
TGGAGGATGGAAGGAGAACAATGAAACACTACTTCTGGGAATGACATCATGGCTGGTGCACTCATGAACTCATAGTAGCGGCGTTCACTTGCACAAGATCATGCCAGTCAAAATCCTTGCAGGATGAGATAAGCAATCTCCAGGCCTCACCCCTTACTGAGTAGCTATTGGCAGTTATACTTTCTGGGGGAGGGAGAACCACTCTTTTTTGAGGTCGTGGCCACTGATAGGATTCCCAGGCCCAGTGGAAGGTCCCACCCCATAAGACATCACTAATTGGACTTAGTTGGCCATTAAAAAAAAAAAACTTTCTAACATGAAGTTGGGAGGAGAAACTTCTAAGGGTGATGGGGAAAATGATGAGGATAAATATGATCATATGTCATGGTATACATGTATCAAATTCTCAAGAATAAATTAAAAATACTGAGAAAGGAAAAAACCCTCAGTGGCACAAAAGGATACTTTTCCCTGAAACTGAGGGAGAAAAACCAGTCCTTAGCATATGTTAGGAATACAAAAAAGTACTCATAATTACATTCCATAGAAACATTTAATTATATCTGAAAGAAACATTGCAAAATTGTGAAAGGAAAAGGAGGACTATTGGGGATGTATATGGGGAAAGGGGAGGGGAGATGGAAGATAAGATAGAGTAATAGATGGAGTAAATGAGACCAAAGCATGCCATACATATGCATGAAAATGTCACAATTAAACCCATTACTGTGTATAACTAATACATGCTCATTTAAAAAAGCTTATACCATAGGGTTAAATTCTTCCATGGAGTGTCTTAACGTTATCATGGGGCTAAAACTACATTATAATGTACTGAAGAGAATAGTCCATAAATACATAAGAATTGTGGGTTGTCTGATTGACAGTCCTGGCTATGGAGGGGGAAGAAAAGGGCAGAAGCAAGTGGAGGGGGAAAATCTATAACCATACGCTGTCTCGCTCAGCTATGTCTTCAACTTAAGGAGAGTAACTAGTAAAGAGTAGCCAATGAAACAAAAACTGGGATCAATGAAATCTAGACCACTAAAGACCACTACATCTTCCTTGTGTGGAAAGGGAAGTAGGATAAACATACATAATTGGTATGGTGAGAAATGTAATCCAACAAGAGCTACATTTATCTTGATGGTCACATTTTTTTTCCATGCCAAAATGAAAGCCCGTAGAGGAAAGGCAAACAGTGCCTGAGTAGTTTTGAGGAAGGAGGTAAATGTTCGGAAAAGGTGATATAAAGGAATATGAAAAAGACTGATTCAAGACATTGATGTAGTTGCAAGTTGCAATAGAGATTGTTGGTTTGGTATTGGTCCCCTCAACTCCAGTTTCATCCAGCATCTCTCAGCATTTGAGGCATGGGAACAGAAAGGACAAAGTGTGATCCAAATTGGAGTTGGCAGAAAGGATCCAATGGAAACAGATTCTGATGCTAAGATGCTAGTAAGAAAATGGATGACATGCTACATCACAGGCATCTAGGAAACGTAGAAGAAACAGAGCCATGAGTAAGCAGTACAGTAACTGAAAAGTAGAGGACAAATAATTTAGAGAGCTTGATGATCTATTGGACCACCAAAGCTTCTCTCAAGACTGACACTCAGGACTTCTGATGCTTTCTTAGCCAAATCAAGTGAGATTCCCATGCTTCTCTTCAATAGGTCCATATAATTTTCAAGGGAAACCAAACATTGGTTGGTGAACAGTAATATCAATGACCAAGGCCATCATGGACCCAGAGTGTGATTATTCCCTTGTTCCTCATTTTTGATGGAATATGCAAACTCTGAACTATGAAATAGGACAGTAGGATCAGAAGAGTCTGGGAAAACTCCAAAAATGGCCCCACCCCATCCTTGTCCTTGCCAAACATATCATCTCTGAACAAGGGACTTATTGTGAGGCTAAGATAATGACAGAGGCAGAAGAGAACAGAAGTCACTGGTCTTGCCATGGTCTCCACCACCAAGAAAGAGCTATCCTAATAGGTGGCCTATTGAAAATATACCTTGGGCATCATCTTTATAGATTGAGTGGTTGTAATTCAGGATGCAATGGCTATAATGAATTATATCCCCAGAGGCTAGTATGTATATCTATAACCCAAAGGACTGAAGATAGAATTGACCATGTAAACCATCCCTCCCAGGGATCTACTTGCAGAATGTGTGCTCAGTATTTCTCCAACTTTCATTTCTGACATGCTGCATGTCCTGGTCTCCAAGTGAGGAAGACGGAACATAATGGAATGGTCTTAACCATTGTGTCACTTCTGTTCCTCAAGGCAGAGAATCATTACAAACAAAAGAGTATGCACAGGCAAAGCTGATGGACCCTGACTACCAACCTCAGCTAGTGTTCCTTCTAAACAGCCGGTAGGAAGCAAAGCACCTAGAACTCAAGAGCAACCCTCAGCCTTCCACCCACAGAGATTAGCACAATGTCTACCTCCTGTAAAAACGCAACTCAGACTCCATAAAAAATACTCAGTTCTCCAAACAGATAAGCAATTCATATCAGCTGAAGTTCTGATGAAGAATGAAAGAAAGAAAGAACACTCGGCAGAAAATAATGCACACTAAACAAAGAATCAGAGCACGTGGCTTACTCTCCTTTCTGCTTCGGTGCTTTTTAAAATGCTGGTGCCCACTTTAAAGGGCTTTCAGTCATCTATATAACCCTATTATGGAAGAAATTAGGTCATGATGCTGTCACAGCATGAGATCCCACATTATGCCTGGGGAGGGATGGTGACTAAGTGTAAGTGAATGGTCCAATAGGCAGAATGCAACAGATTTCTCTTATATGCCATTTAGGTGATCTTGGCTTCATCTGCCTCTAGTTCCAGTTGTTGCCACATTAATCCAAATCCAAACAGGCTCCTACTGACTTCACAGTGGTGTAGCTGACAGAGTGTCACTTCGTGCCTGAACGAAACCCTCTTTCCTCTGTTCCCTTATTTATTCAGGACCAAGGGAGACAGGACGCAGTGCATAAATTATTCCTCTTTGAAGTCAGAAATCATAATGTGAGACAGAAATTCATTTTCAGGTGATTTACTGAAGAAGTATGAGAGAGAGAGCAAGAGAGAGAGAGAGAGAGAAAGAGAGAGATGGCACGAGCAAATTAGGACAAGGAGAGAACAAGCAAGGCTTACCTCAGTAGGTGTCTGGCTTCAGTTGGATCCCATGGGGCACTATGTAGCATGAATGAGAAAAATGGACAGTCCTTTGAACTTCCTGTCAGGCAACCAGTCTTCCCTGCCTCTGGGGACTTGACTTTGTGCTGTAGTGACTGGCAAGTCCCCAGAGAAGGCAGCAATGGACTGCTCAGAGCAGTCAGTATGGCAGGTGGGAACTGTTGTATGGACCCAGGAAAAAAAATCTGCTGCAGCTCCAACAGCATCCTTTCTCTGCTCTGATGAAGAAATTTGACAGGCTGTGAAGGACCATTCACAGGACAGCCATCTCCACAGCAATCTTCATACTGGCTATTCCTCCTCTGCCTGGCCTCCCTTGTCCTCTACTCTCGATTTCTGGGACTGTGGTCCCTGACAAAGTAGGAACAAAGACATCCTCAGCCCTAAGTTCTGTGCTCTGTGAATCTGAAGCTAGGAACAGTGTGGAAGGATGAATCAAGAGACATGTTTCCTGAGGGCATACACAATGGTGGGCATATTATGAGTTGAGAGGATGGGAACATGGTGGACTAAAACCCCATATAATGAGGCCTCTTGTCTGTGGCACTGGAGGCTTGGTGAAGGTGTACAGAGTCTTTTGCTGTTACTCTGCAGAATCCCACATACCACTCAAGGCAAGCAAAACTCAGATTTTTGGAAGACAGAACTCTCAAAAATAAAGAAATTTTAAGGTTTATCCTATAATGAAAATTTGAGACTACATAGCCTAAAGGTTAAGTATGTTATTAAAAATCCAAAAACCTATATATTGATAGATAATAGAGAAAAAGATTAATATTTATAATTTGTGTGTGTGTGTGTGTATGTTTTCTCGGGAATCAAAAAAGGATCTCGTTATCTGGGGAAATAACATTTAAATCACAGTGCCAACAGATTGAATAATTCTCGTATGTTTGCTGGTTTCTACATAAGCCTTTGAAATGCTCTTAATTGTTGAAATTTGAATGACTTTCATACAGCAGAAAGGATGAAAATTTTCTTAAAGCCCTATTTGAATCATTTCTCTGATAGAATGCTACATTGGTTATTATGCCTACACAATTGATTTCCTTCACATCTAGGGTACATCCAATAAACACCTTATTCTCAAAGTCCTCCTTAATCCCAGTCAGTATAAAAAGTAAGAAGTCACTTATCAGGGCAGGAAATGTGACTGTTGTGCCTGACAATACTATTACTATTAATTGTATTTGTTAATCTTTTTCTTTCCCCACGTTCAAAATGCTTTTCAAGAAGGAGTCTCCCCAGAGAAGCGTCCAGGAGCAGCTACAGCCTCACAGAATGGGCCAGGAGGGTAGCTTCCCCCTCCTGGTGGCTGCCAGGAGGGTATTGTCCCCTCTCAGATACAAGTGCTTTAAGAACCCTGAGCCAAAGAGAGACTGGGCTACATAAGCACATTCAGAAGCTGGATAACTGTGTGTGGAGAGATGGCTGCAGTAGCCCTGGTTGGAGAGGCTGCTGTACCTGTACAGCACATGAACCCAAAGCTGAGATTCCCTTAGAGCACTTTGGAGTGACTACAATGAGAAAGCACCACTTGGGCTACCACCCAGATGAGTGAAAACACAAACAGGAGAAGTATGCTGATCCTGGTACTGTCTCATTAATGAGTGAGACTATTGCCAGGCAAGAACTGTGGGACATCCCCAGGAGGACTATGTGGCTGAGATCCAGCCTGAAAGAGAACACTCAGTTGCCCAGCAGCAAAGGTAAACACAACTCACATAACCAAGGACAGACCTTGCACACCTCCTCAGAGCCTCAGGTACAGCAAGTCCTGTGTGGAGTTGGATCCCGGCACAGCACACTGGGGGGAGGCAGGACTCTCAGGCAAGGATTCCTGCAGAAAGTAGAGTCTCAAGTAGAAACTGCTGTTCAGAAGGAAGGAAAGGACAGAACTAGCAAAATCTCAACTAGGACAAGATGCTGACTGGTGGTATCAGATCTTTTATTGTGTTTTATTCTTTTCCCTTCTAGTTTTATTTAAACATTTTAATTTCAAATGTTCAGTTCTTTTGTTGTAGGTTGTATGTGTTATATATGTGTGTGTTTATATATGTGTATGTGTGTTTATGTGTACAAGTCATCAAACCAGAAAGGGATCATGAAAAGAGAGCAGATCTTATGACGATTTAAGTGAGAATGCCCCTGAAAGGTTCCAAGTATTTGAACACTTTGTCCCTAGTTGGTGGTAGTTTGTGGAGGTTTAGGAGGTGTGGGCCAAGGACGTAACTCAGTCGACTTTCTCTCTCTCTCTCTCTCTCTCTCTCTCTCTCTCTCTCTCTCTCCCTCCCTCCCTCCCTCTCTCTCTCCTCTCTCTCGTTACAGCAGGGGAAGGTTGACAATTAATTTTCTCTTTTTGGTAGCACCTTCCAGCACTATGAACACTAGCTAGCAGAGATGAGGCTCTGAAGTCAGCACCAGCTTGATTTCTCCTTGTTTGTTCTACACTCATGTATGCAGTGTCTTCAGCAATTAGGATCTTATCACCAAGTTCTGGTGGGTAACAAAGAGCAGGGACAATGGCCAGTTGTGTTTGAGGATTTATGGGACCCTGGCCAACAACTTCAAAAGAAGGAGTCCGTTCCTGGCATTGGTCTTTTACTTTGTAAGCCTCTGGTGTCTAATAGGGCCAATGCCCCCCCTTGTTATAAGGTAACTCCTTTTAATCTATTTTTATAATGTATATGTTTGTACTTTAAGTAGCTTATGTAGTGGTAGGTCTCAATGCGGCTTTTTCTAAAGATTTTTAGTGTTAGTTATCTTTTTCCGTACTCTGTCCTCTGTCCTGCTTCCCCATTTCCCACCCCATTTAACCCTTCCTACTCTATTATTCCCCCTGTCCCCTTTATGTCACTGCATTCTACCTGTTTGGTGCTTTGTTTGTTTGCTTTCTGGCTGTTTCTTTTATTTTTTTGTTTTTCGCATTTAGCAACATTGTCCTTTGTCAATATGTGAGCATGAGTTTGGATACCTAATTATAAGCCTGTAATTCCATAAGCACATATCAAACTTTAATTCAAGTGCTTTTTCAAGAATTCGGAAAATTTCTCCCAATAATACATTGGGAAAACATTAGTAGATTCTACACCCATTGCTTGTAGATTTCTTTTTATTGCAGTTTTTAAGATTCTCCATTGTGTCATTAGACATGGTGTTATGCTTCATAGGGGCATTTTTACATGTAGTGCATTCAGCATGTCCTAGTCATATCCATTTTCTCCCTCCTTGTTCCTGTTAGTCTCCTCTTTATCCCTACATGGTTTTACTTCTACCTTTGTGCCATATAAATATACATCTATCAATATCAAATCTGGGAACCACATATGAAAATAAAAAAAGGATATTTGTCTCTCTGAAACAGGCTGAACTAATATTATCTCCAGCTGTGTTCATTATCCTGCAAATAACATAACTTTGCCTTTATGTTTGAAAAGCACCCTTTTGTATATTATCGGACATTTACATTCATGATCACTTAGCTATTGGGAATAGTCCTACTGAAAACATTGATGCACAAGTGTCTTTGTGATAGGTTCATTTAAAGTTCTTTTCATAAATACCTATATACCAATTTTCACAGGTTCTAGACTACTTTACATTTCCATTAGTAGTGTATAAGAGTTCCCCTCTGTACTAGATAGCGTTTGTTGTCAACTTGACACACCTGGGCTGAGAGAGCCTCAATTGGGGAATTTCCTCCGTTGGACTGACCTGTGTCCATGTCTGTGAAGCATTTTCTGGATCGCTGAGTATTGTGGGAGGGCCCAGAACACTGTGGGTGGTGCCACCCCTGGGCAGGTGGGCCTATGTTACATAAGAAAGCAGGCTGAGCAGGGCCCAGGGGAGCAAGCCAGTAAGCAGTGTTCCTCCATGGCCTGTGCTCCAGCTCCTTCCTCCAGGTTCCTGCCCTGAGTTCCTACCTTGGGCTTCCTGATGAATTGTGACCCAGGAGATGTAAGACAAATAAACCCTTTCCTCCCCAAGTTGGTAGTGGTCAGAGTGTTTTGTCACAGCAATGGAGAAACAAACTAGGACAGAAATTGGTACCAGAGAGTGGGATATTGCCACCCTTGGGCAGGTGATCCTGTGTTATATAAGAAAGCAAGATGAAAACAGACTAGAGGAGCAAGCCAGTAAGCAGCATTCATCCATAGTCAGTGCTCCAGGTTTCTGCCCTGAGTCCTGCCTTGATTTCCCTTAATGATAAACTGTACTGTAAGCCTAATAAACCCTTTCCTCCCCAGGTTTGTTTTGGTCAGTGTTTTCATCAGTGTTTGCAGTATGAAACCAAACTAGAATGGAGATTGGTACCGGAGAGTGGGCTATTGCTGTGACAGACCTGAACCAGTTGTTTAGGGGAGAATTGTGGAAGCATTTGGGACTTTAGGCTAGAAAAGCTATTGAGTGCTTAGAGTTTGTTGCTGAGGAATTTAGAACTGTACACTGAAAGAATTTTCGGTGATAGAGGCCTGGCTTGTGAAGCTTCAAAGGGAAGCAGAGACTATCATGGCTGTGTGATATTTTGAATTGAGAATATGTGGTTTCTGGTCAATTGGGGCTGAAGAATTAGTTGTGATTAAGAAGAGACCAACACCACTGAAGTGAAATCTTTGCTTTACTGGGACAGTTGATGTTGGTTAGCTGGGCCTGAAAATTCAACTGTGAGTAACAAGAGACCAGCATCATCGTGGCAAAATCTTCAGGGAAGTATTTCCTCATGGTCAGCACACAAAAGCTGTGGTCCAGAGGGGGCCTGAGCCATTATCAGACCCCTTAAAATCCATTCCCACAAATATTCCCCAGACTTCTACTTGAATGAATTAGCAAACTCACTAAGCTCTTTAGGGGTATAGCACACCTCCTCATGGACCACACTTTCTATCTCACCTATAAGGGCCTGCTTAGCCTTGAGTCTGGTTGTAGGTCTAGAGGCAACAATTGGTAGGTGCTGAGGGATATCAAATTTGTCTTGCCAGGTGGGATTAATTCCCTCAGGCAAGGGTGGGTATAGCAGGACTGCAGGGTGTGAGGTTGCCATCTCTGCTGAGGATGGAGAGACTAATTCATCAGGCAAAACAAATCCTTCAGAGTCTGAGGGTTCAAAGCCCTCAGTCTCATTAGGGTTCTCCCACACATGGTTAAAAATGTGATATCATTTTTAACTTGGTTGTTTGTAGGGTTTTTTGTTTTTGCTGTTGTGATGACCTATCTATCGGTGAAAGTGGCTTTCTGAAACCACCCAACATGATTGTGTTGAGGATAATCTGTGTCTTTACATGTAATAGAATTTGTTTTATGAAACTGAATATACAAGTGTTAGGTGCAAATATTCTCTTGATGGAGTGTTTTCTTAATCAGTATGAAATGACTTTGTCAATTCTGACTAGTTTGGGTTTAAAGTTTATTTTGTCAGATATTAGAACAGTAGCGCCTGCCTGTTTTCCAGTTCCATTTTCCTGGAATATCTTTTTCCATCCTTTTACCCTAAAATTATTCTATCTTTGATGGTGAGGTGTGTTTCCTAATGCCAAAAAATAGATGGATCCTGCTTTTTAATCCAAATTTCTAGCCTTTGTCTTTTTTTTTTTTTTTTTTTTTTTTGGCTTTGTCTCTTATTTGAGGAATTTAGGCTATTAAATATTCAGTTTTTATTAAAGGGATGTATTCATTCCTACATTTTGTTGATTTTGTAGTGTTGGGTTTTCCTTATCTTCATTTTCCCAGCTATTATTTTAATAGGGTTTCTTCTTTCTGGTAATCCCCGTGGATATGTTTATGTTTGTCGTTGTTTCAAAAGATTTCTTCAGGTATCTTCTACTGAGCTGGTTTAGTAGTCAGGAATTCCTTTAACCTGTTTTTATCCTAAAAAGATTTTTTCCTTTAGTTATGACTAATAGTTTTGCTGTGTATGATATCTACTTTGGTAGTTTTCTTTCAGAGTTTTAAATATATCTGTCTAAGCCTCTTGTCTTTAAATTCACCATTGATAAATCATTTTTACTCTGACAGACCTGCTTTGTGTGTGACTTGGCATTTCTCTCTTGCAGCTTTCAGTTTTCTTTCTTTGTGCGGTCCATTTAAGCTTTGACTCTAATAAGGCATGAGGGTTTTCTTCTCCATCCTGCCTGGTGTTCCAAGTTTCTTTTATAACTATGAGTGCTTCTTTGCCTAGATTTGGGAAACACTCTGATGATTTTATTGAAAATGTTTTCTATGCCTTTACCATGAAATTCTGGTCCTTCTTTGCCCATATTTCAAAGATTTGAATAGTGTCTCAGATCTTGAGTATTCTGTTAATACTTTTTGATTAATTTATCTTTCTGAATGTTATAATCTTCATGCCTATGAAGGCATTATTGGAACATCCTGCCCTTCTCTTGATTCATTCTATTGGTGATGTTTTCCACTGACTTTTTTTTTAACTTATTGAATTTCATTTCCAGTATTTAAAAGTTTTTCCTGTATTTCTATTTCTTCATTGAATCCTACTTTCATTTCTTGAATTGGTTTCTTTATATCATTAATCTGTTTGCTTATGCTTTTTTGAAATTAAATCAATAGTTTGTACTCTCTTTGATTTTTTTGAATTCATAATCATTCTTCTGAATTCTTTTTCTGGGACTTCATATAATTCACTCTTATAGGAGGATATCATTGTGGGATTAGTACTTTAGGGATTGTTATGGGAAAGATCAGGCAGGACACCAGGAGGGTACAGGAAGCATGCATTTTATTTAGGTTGCAGCCTGGTTCAGCAGGCTCAAGCCTCAAAATCTGAACCACAGAAGAATGTAACACATATCTTTTATGCCTTAGGCATTTGGTTACAGTGAGAAGGAAACTAACGTATTGACTGGCTATCAGCAAGTTCCTAAAATCAAGCGAATTATTATAAATTTAGAAAAGAAAGCATGCTAAAAAAAAAAAATCCCCCTGTCTAAAAGTCATTGCAGAAGTCTCTGTCTAAGAAAAACAGAATTTTTACATTGGGATTTGCACATCTTGAGTTAGGTGTTTGGTTGGATTTGTTATAATTATACTTATTTTTTCAATTAAATACAATGCATTGTTCAATGCAATGTTCAAGAGGAACCAGATTATAGTAGTGTTGAGTTGTCATTTTTCTCTGCTATGCTGGGGTATAGGTCATCATATTTCATCTCCAATATTCCCTCAAAGGAATACTATCTGCAAAAATAACCACTATTAAAGTGTAGGCCCACTATTCACTTATAGTGACACTTGAATAACAGTCACTCCTTTAAAGACCAATAATTTTAAGGAACAAAGGAATACTGATAGCATGTTGTATGCTAAGATATCAATTATAGTCTGTGTGAGTGGAAAGGAAAAAAAGCAGTGTAAGATGAGTTATTGTTTGGTGTTGATAAAGGAAAAAGTATAGAAAATAAATAGAATGGAGGAACAACAGGGACAAGGGGAAGATGAAGTTTGGGCTAAAGGTAAAATGAAAAAAGAGAAGGAATGTAATCACATAACCTAGGAGTCCCAGATCTCAAAAGGCTAAGACATGGAGACCCTGCAAACCAGGATAGCATATGTGCTTCAAAAAGCCTCATGAAAAGGAAAGAAGAGAAGGGAAAGAAGAAAAGAGGAAAAGACAACAAAAATAGCCTGTTAGATACAGATAACATGTGTTCGAAAGACGCCCAGTACTAGGTGATATAACTACAGTTGAACCTCTACAACTAAGGCTCTTGGAACATAGCAGAACAAGGGGTAGATAGAAAACTAATGCATCCCTTACCTCTCACCAGTAAAGCTTACTTATACAACAGAGTGAGATGCACACAGAAGGCCACAACTGGCCAAGTTTTAAAGAATAAGAGACTGCAGAGTGTGGGATAGGACTCCTACATGGAACCTCATCCACCAGGGACAATTGCAGAGGAGGGGGTGGAAAGATTATAAGAGCTAGGGCTGGGTCATTAACACAGGAAGCAGAGGCTTTCAGGCCACTGGAAGCTTGCACATGTGAACTTGTGGCAATGGTGACATTGAGCAAAGGACATGTGACAACTTGATTAAACAAGGGCCCAAAGAGGAGGAAAGAAATAGGTGGCAGGCTGGCACTAGACTGAGAACAACTGGAGATTGCTGCTGGGTGAGGGATAGTATGCATTGCATACCATCTCTAGATGGGCTGACTAGATGCCAGTGGACAAATTTACACTGAAGGGCATTTGAATGCAAATGCCTGAATGGATAAGACTCAACACATAAGGCGGAATACATGAGGTCCAGTTGGGGAATGGGGGAGGCATGGACAGGGGAGGGGGTCTAAATTTGATTAAGAACTGTTGTATGAAATTATAAAAGCTCAATAAAAATATTTATGTATTAAAAATGGCCTGCTGCATCTGTGTTAGATATTAAAGGAGGAGAAAGTGTGAAGGGGCGAGGACTGGATGGAAGCACAAGGTCAAAATGCAGTTTGAGTCAGGTAGCAAATGTTGGCCCAGTCCAACTTTCTTGATGCTGGGCCCAATGCTTGGAACCTGAGTCTGTGTTCCCATGCAGACTCTGGCCCCAACCCGTATTCCCCTAGCTGAATACTCTTAAGGTTATGATTCAAAGTTTCTTCCCTGCAGTCTAGAGGTATTCTGCTGGCTAGCATTCATCATAATCGCCATGACCTTTGTTCTGAGTTTCCCAAAAGTACAGTTTTCACAGGGTCTGGGACCACCAAGCTGGACTCTGCAACAATCTTTAGAAAATGGTGCTCTGAGAGAGTGCTAAAGGAGATTTCTAAGAATCCCTCCTCCCTCTGCTACTGCCCAAAACAAGCATAAAACTTTTGTCTCCCTTCTTTCTTTATCTTTGAAATGTTTGTCACTGACAGTGGAATGTTGATTTTCTGAGGCCATCTGTCTTCAGTGTGGCCTCAGTCACTCTTTGACTCGGAATGGAGAGTTCCTCAGACTGCACCAATCCCTCCAGCATGGACTCTGTATTTTGCCCGTTTTTGTCTACTGCTTCTTTCCTGTTTTAATTTCGTATTAAGGGGGATGGAGTGTTGGCTCAGCAACTATGAGTGCACACCACTCTTGCAAAGGACCAGAGTTCACCTCCCAGTACCCACATCAACCTGTTTGTAACCACCTGTCACTCCAGCTATAGAGTGATCCAGTGTCATGTGCACATACTGATGCACAGACACATAATGTCTATCCACACATAAATATAATTAAAATAATAAAAGTAAATTTAATTTGCTATCCAACCAGAAGTTTTGGGCCATCACCCATCTCTTCTGATAGCTGTTACCCAGGTTTTCCAAGTTTATTCTCTGGAGATTCAAGCAGACTGTGTCTACATGTTATCTTCCATCTTGGGTCTCCTGAGTTGTCTTGATGTTTTGCTTTGTTTTGTTTTATTGACCAAAAGGAAACATAGTAAGCAAAGATAAACAATCATCAATAAAGATCGAATGTACTTGACTGAGAAATTTGGGGAAGCTTACAACTTAATGAAGTATTAAGCCTGATTTCAAAAAACAAAAATAAAAAAGCCTATGGGTATATATTGTTAAAGATCAACCTTTCATCATTCAAAGTTCAGTGTAACCACTCATGTTACATTTCTTCCTCCTGCCATAAAGTACATCAAGACAATGTTGCTGTGTGAATAGGACAAATATTTTCTCATAGCCATATTCAGCATTATATCTAGAAGGAGATGCACAAAGATATGAGTGTATAAGGAGAGCAAATGCTAATGCCTTGATTTGATCTTTGAATATTATGTGTAGTGAATTATGACACTGCAGCCCATAAATATGTGCAATTGCTATTGTCATTTTTTTTAAAAATGAAATAAACTTTACTGCCAATATTTCTGTCAAATTAGTGGTCAAGTTTTAGTTTTTCCTTTTTCCTATTCACACAAGAAAAATTTAGTATGCTATAGAAACACCATCAAAAATCTTGCATTCCTAAGACTCTCATATGTATTACAAATTAGGCTCAGTATTATGACATTCTAATATTATTCATTCAGTATTAGTTACTGAGGGTCCCTCTATGCTAAGCATTGAGCAAATGAAGGAATAGTTTCTAATCTAGCATATCATAGCTCTCAGAATGATAAGAACATAAGATCTTTAAGTAAGAAAATCATCTCCGTGGGAGATTAGCAGAGTATCAAGCACATGCATACCCAGTGCTTAAAATTCTCAGTTTTCTAAAGTAGTAATGGTGATTGCTAGCATGTTTTGTTATTTACATTATTTCCACACTCTAAAATACATTATTTAGCAACACAAAAGTACATAGTAACTCTTATGGTTAAAGGAAAAGATGCTTAGATATTTCTAGACAACTTTGTCCCTTAGACATAAGGCCATTACATCCTATATTTCCCAAACTGCTTGCCACCACAGTTTGCCTGACCATGGGCATAGGGCGCCCTACAGTGTCCTCCAATGAAATCCTAGACACACTTTGACAGCTTCCCATTTCGAATTTGTCAAATAGTTAAATTTTTAGTCTTCTTACATTAGCTGTGCTTTGAGCAGGTATTGTACTACATTTTGTTATTCTGCTTATTATTTATATCTCAGCCATTTCCTGAAAGGATTTAGGATGGCCTAAAATATCAAAATATGATAGACCATTTGAAGTAAAAATAGAGATCAAAAACCAGCTCAGAGTAATGAATAAACATGTGAAGATGGAAGATGAGTTACTATAAGAGTAAACTAAGTTTAGCTTCAAAGGAAGTTATGATGTACGTTCTAATTCCTTGACAGATTTGGGGAATTACATAAGCTTACCTATTGCATAAACTGTTAGGTGTCCATGAGTATCTGTTCTGCCATGATAGACTATAAATGAGCTACAATCAGGGACTGATTTTTTAAAGATTTATTTTATTTTAAATTGTGTGTACGTGTGTGTGACTGTGTGGGGGGTATGTGCACATGAGTACAGGTTCAGATAAGGAAGGCTTCAGATCCCCTACAGCTAGGGCTGCAGCTGTGAGCCACCCAGTGTGGGTGCTGGGAATGAAACATAGGTCCTCTGTAAGAACAATATGTTCTTAAACATCGAGCTATCTTCCCAATCCAGGGACTGAATTTTTTCACTCCCTCACAATGGGGAGAGTCAGTGTTAACTATGATCCCACTAAGATGTGAGCAGAACTGGTGTGTGCCTTTCCTGCATCACATGCCTAAGAGGGATTCTATGGTCCTGGGTTCCAGTTTTTCTCCTTGCAACTAGCTATCATGGTGCCAGCCAGAGTGATCTCAAGCCTTGAATTAACACAGTGAAACTTCCCTTTACCCATATCCCTGATGGAATAAAATGAATAGAAAATGTAGACTTTCTATTAGGAAATCCAGGATATTCAACCTGATATTTTGTTTTGTTTTGTTTAATGCATATTTTTAGTGATTTTTTTGTTCTTTTTATTCAAAATATCTTAATCATTTTTATACCCCCTCCCATTTCAAAACTTACTTCCCACAGGAGGTAACTTTGAGGTAAATCTCTCAAAAAACATAAATGAACATCAGAAGAGATGAACTATGAGGTCATAGCTAACATTTTGGATAAGTCTACTTTAAAATTGGAAGAGATTGGAGAGATGGCTTAGTGGTTTAGAGCACTAGCTGCCCTTGCAGAAGACCCAGGTTATATTCCCAGTACCCACATGGAGATTAACAACCATCCATAAAACTCCGGTTCCAGGAAATCTGACACCCTCTTCTGACCTCCACGGAAATTGCATGACACGGGTGCATTTACATACATGCAGGCAATATACTCATACACACAAAACATAATAATAAAATATTTTAAAACTTGGAAAGTACTAAAGAAACATGAACTTTATCTGCCACCTGGGGTCCCATGATCGCATAAGTGGGCACCCTGGAAGCTGCCATAAAAGTCGGGAACTGCTTCCAACAAGGCTACCTCTAACACCAAGGCTATTTTGCACAATTCCTTAATTCCCACAAAATTTTACCAGTCTTTTGCCCTGTCCATTTTGACCCTTACTATGAAATAATTTCTGATTGGGTTGTCAAATATCAAGCAATGTTACCCTAACTCTTTCTTAGTGTTTCCTCTTACCCAATACCTATTTAATATGTAAATAGATACCCAATACCACATCATACACATACATCATCAGAGACAAACCCATCGCAACTAATAGTTCAATATTAGAGCATGTGGTCCATTAAAATAGGAGTTTGGGTTCAAGGGGAAGGAGGGAGGGGGACTAGTAAAACAAGACCACTATTATTGTTGGTTTCAAAATACCATTATGCAATTCTGATATATATGCAAGTTCAGATAAGTGCTGCCCATTTCTCGAAATCCTAGGATATTTTATTGAGGCCATAGATGGTACTTTATACTATAGAACACCTTTTCCTTGGTAGTTCTTTTCTGACATTCTAAAAAACATAAATAAAAAAAGATTCAATTCCCTTCCTCTATCTCACTATGCAATCTTTTTGTAAATAAAATATTTATTGATAAATAATTCACATTGCATGCAATTTTCCCATTTACACAATTACATGGTTTTTAGGGCAGCATATTCATACGATTGTGAAGCAATCACCACTTTCAATTTTTTCATGTTTTTTTGACAATTTCATATGTGTATAGATTGTATTGCAGCCATACTCACTCCTGTTTTCTTCTCTCCCTCCTATTCCTGCTGACCACCTTCTTTCCAACTAGTCCCCTTCTGCTTTTATATCTGATTTCTTTGTCTGATCCTATACAGGTAACCTGAGCTGCTGTCTTTGTTCATGACTGCCACAGCCATGACATTCTGAAGACCGTATTTCATGGTACTACTGATCCTCTGGGCCTTATAATCATTCCACCTTTTCTTTTAAAGGATTCTCCTTTGAGCGGGTGATGTAGGTGTTCCACTTAGAATTGAACAATCAACAGTCACTTATTTTCACCCATTGATAAACTAAGAATCTCTGCATTAACTGTTACCCACTGGAAAAAAAATTCTCTGACAAGGAAGGCTAAGAATAGTACTAGTCTATGGGGATAAACATAAATATTTAGAAGGCAATTTGACTTCATATCCACTTAGCAAAACATCAGCAATATATTCTCTTCCAGGGTCTATGACCTCCCTAGCCATAGACTTTTGAGCAAGTTACAGTAGTAGTTATTCCCTCCTGTGGAGCAGGCCTCAAATCTAATCTGACAGTAGTTGGTTACCTCCTAATCACTCATGCCATTGTTGCAACAGTGGGCATATACTAGCAGATCACATTATAATACACAAGGTCTACAAGTGGGTTATTCCACTGATGACTTTTTTTCCAGATGCCAGCACTAAGAAAGTTAGTCAGCAAAGAGAAAATTTCCACGTCAGTTTCAGCTTGGCAGTTCCAGCTTGATTTTTCTATATCCTACAACCAGTGTATGTTGTGTCTTCAGAAATAGGGTATTAGCATCTAGCTCTAGGGGGCAACCAACAGCAATGGCAAATGTCTGTATTATTTTGGGAGTCTCTAGGACCTGTCTGACCAACAACTCATAGGGAGGTATTGCACAGAAGGCCTGGGATTTTCATTTAGTAATCTTTGACTTCTGGTAGCAGCATTACCTACTCATGTAGAGTATTCCGTTCAGACTCTTCTATTAGCATGAATTGTATTTTTCATTTAGTATATAAAGTAGTTTGTATCCGTATAGTTTTTCCATGAGTCTTTAGTTTTGGTTGATCTCTGCCTTTCCCTCACCTGTACCTCATCCCCTGCTCCTA
>NW_008335287.1:2755882-2776147 GCF_000622305.1 Nannospalax galili | reverse complement strand
AGTCTTTATGTTTTGTGGCTCTCTGCTCTTCCCCCACCTGTGCCTCTTCCCCTGCTCCTATCCCAGTTCAAATCTCTCCACACCTAGCACTACACACACACACCACACACACACACACACACACACACACACACACATACAGTTTAATCTTTTCTATTTATGAAAAAGGGGTTTATTTTGGCTTATGATTCTGTAGGTTGAGAAGCTCAAGAACATCAGCACTTGCTTGGCTTGTGTTGAGTGCTTCCTGACTCTTCAACTGATGACTCTAAGCTGAAAAACAAGCAGGAACATGCAGAAGAGACAAACATGAGGACAGCTTCACTCTGTAGCAATCCACTCTGATGTTAACCATCTAGTCCCGAAACAATAAGAACTCACATGAGGAAGGTATGAATCTGACAATGAGGGCTCCATCCCCAGAACTAAACATGTCCTATGAGGTCACACTTGCGATTTTGGGAGGCATACTGAAGGCATAAACATATGATGCTTGTCAAAGACTCATTCAAAGTACAATGTATTTTAATGCTAAGGAATATGGAGTTATTGAAATGATCTTGAATGCAACATTATAAATGACTCTTGAGAAACTATCACTTGCCTAGTTTTGCTATAGTACCAAAGATCTGTGGCTGTCTCCTGTAATGATTACTAAGTACTCCTTCCTTTGGATTTTCTTTTCTTTTCTTTTCTTTTTTCCCAACAGTAACACTTTTAATTCAGACTGGCCTGAATCTCGCTATGCAACCTAGACTGGCCTTGAACTTTTGGCAATCCTCTGAACATTTTGGAAATCCTCTTACCTCAGTTTCTCAAATGTTGGGATTAGGAGTATGAGCCTTAACCTTTTTTTCTTCTTTTATTACTTTTTTCCTTTTATAACTTAGCATTGCTTGAAACAATAACATAATTACATTGAAAAACTTTGTATAGACTGGAGAATTTCAAACAACTCCAGGCCTCCCAGGAGGGGACCACAACTCCACCTTCATGGGAGGGGACCACAGCTCTAGCTCATAGGAGGAGGAACATTAATCTTTATTCATTTTTCTTCTTAGATGCCAATAAGTACTAAAGTAGTACTTTGGATTGTGGTTGTTCTTCAAAGTTCTGTATCAATAACTTGGATATGCATTATTAAAAGTATATAGATCCTATATATGAACTCTGAAAGCTGAAAGAAAATTAATCTATAATGAAAAAAGTAACAAGTTATCCTCAAAGAGCTCTGTTTGAAAGGTGAGTAAAAGGACGTTTTAATATGAAGGAAAGGAATACTGTACAGTTTAATCCTGGAACACAGTTGGAAATAAATGTTAACTAAAGAATGTGTTACATAGCTGCATTTGGCCAGTTGTGGAACTCTGTGATAGTCTCCATGTGTTGCAAAAAGAAGCTTCTTTGAGGAGTGGTGAGATGTACCCCTGTCTGTAACTATAAGGATTCATATTTAGAACACAGCAAGAAATTGTATTGGTCTAAGGATGTCACAAAAGTTGGCTTTTCTTGAGAATCTAAGATCTCTCCAGCCATGTTTGGCTGTGTTTACAGTACCACACATGAGTCCCCTCCCACTGAGTGGGCCTTAAGTCCAACTGAACACTTGTTGATTTCCCACAAGATAAAAGTGCTACTCTTGCATCAATACAGTTTCCTGGGTCAGTCATTGTGGCTCTGAGGCATTATAGCTGGGTAGGATCATTGACTGGTTTTCTCCCTTGGCAGCTTACATAGTAAGTTCATACTATGAGAGTTAGTCTTCAGGGAGGGGGCTTCCAGGTTAGTTCCAGCTCAATTGCTCCACGTTCTGTGTTCAAAGTATACCCTGTCTTCAGCAATATGGTCTTATCCTCAAGTTTTAGGAGGCAACCAAGCACTGTGGCAATAGCCTGTTTTATTTTGAAAGTCTCTTGTTCTACTCTGACTAACAACTTGAAGGGAGGCTTCCCTTGTCTGGCACTATGTTTTTTGGTTGTTGTTATATAGCCGTCATCTATACACAGGCACTCACGTTGATATTATATACTAAATTTAGTTTGAATGCCAGACCACCATAACAACCAAGCCAATGGTGACCCACTGGTTCCCAAAAGTAGAGGCTAAGGTGACTTTAGTTAAGGCTTGTTTATAGGAAACACCTCTCTACAACACATGGAATCTACATTCAAAAAGCCGGCCTTCCGTTTCAATGAAATAGACACAGTTTTGTTTGTGTTTCTTATCTTTGCAGAAGCTACTGTGTCTGTAATGATCTTGTGTTTGGCTTGTAAAGCATGTGTTTTGCCAATGAGTTAATAGCAGCTCTTTTCATTCCAGTAAACAATGTCTGCTACACAAACCCAGAAAACACATTGCACCTTGCAATTCCCCTACTTGGAGGCAGAGTGCTGTCCTTATACTTCCAACTCATTTCTATTATAGCATGCTGAGTTGCTACATTTAGGATAACTGCTTGGCAAAATTGTGATTTTCCTCTTGCACAGTAAGTGAAAATTCTCATTATATATTGCTACATCAGGAGTTGCTTTAAAAATACTATCTCTAGAAAAGAAAAAGGAAGACATCTCAGCATCCAGAAATTTTTAACTGTGTGCCCTGCAATCACATTATTCCCTTAGAGACACCCAGCACATTTCCTATGCAGAGAGTTTCAGTTGTATTCTTTGTATTATACTTACATCATCCCAGTAATAGAAATATATACATAAAATTATCTATCTCATCTTATGGGTCAGTTATAACTAAAATAAAGCAATTATTACTTAAGAGTTTCAGAGAAAACTAGAAAGACAGCCTTGATTTGAGGGAATATGTTTAAGACTGAAGAAAAAGGAGAGGGCAGATAATGTGGGGTTAGGACAGGAGTGGAAATAACCTTAAACAACCCTATATTGAAGTTGCATTCTATTGTGCTTAACTCTGGGTTAGTCTGTGATGTTGACTTCTCGGAAATTTCAGGTCAGAATCTGTGTAGTAAGGGGTTCATTCATCAGGACCTGGTTTGCTCAGGCTCTGCTCATTCCAAAGCATGATCTGTGTTTGGGAAGACTGGCTTTTGATCCTCTCGTGGGATAAATCCTCTGCTTCCTTGGAATGTCTTGGAATGTCTTGCTGTTAAGACCATCTATATTGCTGAGGCCTTAGGCCACCCTATATCAGTTTGAATAATGGCTATTACAATAGTTGTGACTTTCCTATTTTTCATATTTTTTCAATGCCTGTCTTTCAGAGCATTCTGTATTAATTTGGTCTCTGAATGGAAAAGAGTTTACAGTGGTAGCTAGACATTGAGTAGCTAAAATCAGTCATATAGACACTCTATACTTACGTGATTCTCCCCAGTAAAAGCCTTGGACATCAAGTCTCCAGTGAGTAGCTCTGTTTGTCTGTACAACTCCACTGAGATGGACACCTGCACGCCCACACTGACTTACTCCTGGGCATGCACATTTCCCTTTATTAATACTGACATGAGTCTTTCACAGTGAAAGAAACAACCATACCTACAAGTGCAATGTTACAAAGCACCTGTCAAACCTTCTAGTGAATCATCAAATCCAAAGATTTTTAGAGCTTTCAAATACAGAAGTGGTTGGAAGAGATCACTGTAGGAACTTGACCCTGAATATTTATCAGAAATAAATATTTTGTGTTGCCCAACTAGAAACATAAATATTCAAGAGTCTATTCATAACTGTTCCCTTTGAACCAGAGTATTGGAATAAAATCCTCTTCTTTTACAATGAACTTATTAGAAAACAAATGAAAGATCCACTGGCCATGACAGGTGTTATCATGTCAGTCTTTTCCTAGCAAAACATTTTACCATAGGCCCTTTCCTCTGACAATTACAGAATCAACACACTCCAGTGCTATCAAACTGCAGGAGCCCACCAGCTTGTAAGACAGAAGAGTAAACTCCAAGCCACTTCATACCCTCTGGTTATTTTGAAAAACAACCAACCTTATTTAAACAATCACAAAGTTTTATATAAATAATGAGAAATAATTTTGATAATGTATATTACATTTTTATGCCAAAAGTATTAAACTCTCTAAAATACTGAAAAATTTGAATTACATACAAAATAAGATCATTGTCCTAATTAGGTGTGTCAGAAACAGTATCCTGGCTCTGCAATTACAAATTCAAGAGACTAGCAAATGCAAACAGACTTTAATATTTTCTCACACAGAATAGGATGCCAGCCTCAGCGAAAAGGCAGAAAATGACTAGTCTACGAATTTGGTGCATGACAGTTGTTTTTAAAGTCCTTGATCACAAGAAATTCTTGCCCTTTTTCCCATAATTGTGTGTTCCAGAGAGTTATAAACTTTGTCATCTTATAGTATAGTCACCAAATTCTGCATCTTATTGGTTCAGAATGCAAATGAATATCCTAGACTTGAGATTGCCTCCTTTCCTTATCCTGGACTCAGTTGGGAACCATATTGTGTGTAGCTTCTCAACCCTTAGAGCTCTGAGACAAGCAGGTGCCAGCTTCCAGCTAGAGAAGGGTGGGGCCTCCTGCTTACCTGTGACTCTGATGATCTCTAAGAACATATAGAAATGGACTGTACATAAAATGGACATACATAAAATGGACTGTAATGATTTTTTTTACAAGGAAAAAATTATTTTTAAAAGTAGCTTATTCTTCTCTTTAGTTTTCTTCCTTTTTCTTCTTTTAAAAATAACCATTTTTTCTTCACCAGTTTCTGATGTTTATTTGTTTCTTAGCCCCAAAATTTCTTAAGGGGGTTTTATATAATTCACATTTTAAAAATCCCAAATCACCTAGGACAGAATTGTTATCATCTCCAAATGAGTACAAAGCATAAGAATTGCAGAAGGCCTAATGAATCCCACAAACCCTGATACATTAGCCTAAGCAGCCCAGTTCACAAAGGTGAGGACAAAGCTGTCCAACCCAAGTCCACCTCATTCAGTCTACCTTGCTCTCATGACAGCCAAAATTAAGACAAGTGTTTCATTAGATAAATAAACTGCAATTACTTCCCAAATGGAAAAGTATGCTTGGATTTTTTTATTACTAGCAAAGTGATAAAAAGGGAAAAAGTATGAATAAAGGACACAGCTAAGAAACAAGGAAATCTCAAAACCTTTCTTCTAAGGCCTTCTATCAAAATACAATATTAACTAATCAATTATGAGCCTTGAAATGCTGGGCAGCATTACAAATCGCTCCAACCCAGCCATGTGTAAAAGCAACAAACAGTGTTTGTGCTTGAGAAAACTGTGGTCCTATTTTATGACCTCAAAAGGAATCAGCAGCTAAACCAATCTATAGGCCCATTACCACTTAATAAACTTGCATTTAAAAAGCACTAAACCTAATGCTGGAAAAAAAACTGTCTCTTTCTATGGAGCAGTTTCTAAAAATGCACAGCTCTAAAATCCCATCAGCTAATTTGCCATTTCAAGCAAGACTTCCCTTGACTAAAAATTCAAGGTGTAAAGAAACAACCCCACATTCTTTTAAATGTAGGAAAGAATCAAGTTCATATTTGAGGAATATAACAAAATCAGGGGCTACTGACAACTGCTTGATTAGAGTGACAATAAAAGAAAATCAACGAGTTACTGGGGAGAAGGGTAATGTTATGAAGGCCTTTGGAAAACAGTGCAGCTCGACATTCAAATAAGAACTGAAGTATGTAAGAAACACTAAAAGAATGTGCATTCTGTTCAGTCAGATCTCTGACTAGGTGCTCAACATCATGTCCTAAGGCAGGATAGCACCCAGTGTCCCTGTATGAGCATAAGGACTTTTCCCTCTGTTCTTTCCTTTACCTCTGCTTCCTGCTTTAGAATACTGCTATTTCTAGAAAGCCTCTAATGAGATCTCGGCCCCCGGGGTTTAAAATTTGGGTAACCTAGGATCTTGAAAATACATTGTTTATTAGTGGTTGTAGAAATTCCTAGAACAGTAAAGAAGAAAGTTTCTGGATGAGAGAAAATTCCCCTTGCTTAAGATTGGGATAAAGAAGGAATTGAATAGACAGAGGAAGCATATTCAGTAAATGGAAAGCTTAGAAAAATGCAACGATGTCAATAAATGAAGGCCTAATGGTGCTCATGGAATAGGAATCTAAAAATTGTTAGGACATTTACTCAACCATAAACTATCTGTAGAATGAATTTTAAAATCTTATGTGCTATTTTAAAGATAAAGATCAAATAATCCTAAAATTTGAGTGAAAACACAAGAGTTCTAGATTGCTAAGATCCTATATTAGTCAAGGCTTTCCAAAGAGAGTAATAGGAATGTGTGTGTGTGTGTGTGTGTTTGTCTCTGTGTCTGTGTATGTATATCAAATCTCAACAGATTTATTATAAGAATTTATTCACATAATTATAGAGACCAAGAAGTCCCACCACCTCCTATCTACAAGTTTTTTTCACAATCCGCTGATTCAAATGCTTAAAATAAAGTGATAATAAAAAGAAACACTTAACAGCACAGTAGCAGGGATATCAGAGTATAAGGGCTCTAGTGGGGGGAGGGAGGCTATGGGAGGGTGCCATCTGGGAAGTGGGTGTATAGTTGAATAAGATGGTTTGGGATGTTCTGTGTGATATACACAAAAAAAATCAACAAATTTTTTTAATGTATTATATTTAAATACATGGAGAAGCATGGAAATTTATGTCATGTTACTTAGTAGAGGTGATAAACATTACCATTGAAATCTACCCGATGACTTTATAGACATACACAGGCACCAAGGATCCAAGTGCAACCGATTATGACTAGTAATAATCAGATACATACAGATTACAGATGCATGCGCCAACATCTCAGTGTTAGTAGCAAAAACAATGAATCTTTCTTCAAGGAACAATATAATCTAAAATGAAATGGAGATCTTTTTAAATGTTAAAAAATCATTCAGTTTTATGTCTTACAGAGCTTATACTGAGTTCAATATTGTATAACTGTATTTATTCAACTGTGAACCTAGAAACTTGCACTCACTTGTGAGAGAGATGTACTCTTGTTCTGGAGTGTGTTACTGAATGTTAAAGCTGTAGTGAAATGCTTCTTCTAATCATGTAGTTATTTAAAATTTTTAAAAAATAATGATAAAAAATAATAATTCATCAAACCTAAAAATAAATAAATAATCCTTCAAAGATAAAAAAGACACTTAGGTAAGTGTCAACCATGCACAGAGCACTTGGGCAGTTCATAATATATTCAATTGATTAAATATTGCACAATAAATACTATGATAGGTTAGGACTACAGCATAATGTAGTTTGTGATAGGATTAAACCTATATATGAATATACATGTGAAAATAATTAGTAAATATATACAAAAGAATAGTAAATTATAATTAATGGAGAGGTTATAAATTTGGGGTGTGTGATGATTAATCATGGTTGTCAACTTGACTGGATTAGAAATCAACTAAAACACACACTCCTCGGGGAGGTCTGTTAATGTAATCCCTGGAAGAATTAACTGAGAGGTAAGATCCTGCCCCCAGTAGCTACCTAGATGTAAAGAGCTTTGAGTAACAAGCAGAACTGTTTTATCTACCCACCTTTACTCAGGATCAGTTGGTTCTCCAGGAATTCTCCCAAGTGAGAGATAGCTTTGGGATTGCTGAGGCATCCAGCCTCACGCAGACTTACCAGTTACTAGGTTCTCAGCCTCTCCAGCATGCAGATGCCATTCTAATAAAGCTTCTCTGTAACACGTGTTCCTTCTACGGGCTCTGTTCCTCCAGAGAAACCTAACACAGGGACTTTGGGGTTTTGCTTTTCTTTGCATTCTAGTTATTCTAATAATATAAAATCTAAATTTGAATAGGGACTCCAGTTTTATTCTTTAAATCTCTGGTTAGAATTTTGAGATAGACAAAACAGAGTTTGGGGATGATGTCAAGAGATTGCACATATAAGCTTGTGGGGGCTCCATCAAGGTCCAACATTGAGTTCAACCCCAACTCTGCACTGAGTCTTCCGTAGACTCTGGAATATCCCCTCTAGTCATTCTACCACTGAGGAGAGCACCTCTCTCAATAGCCTGTTTCCTAGGACATTCTATCCCAATCTCTAGGGTCTACCTGTTAGAGTATGTAAAAGTGAAGGTTCTATACTATAAATCTCTACTATCTGATTATAGTTTTCTGTTATAGTCCTTCTGATTATAGAGGCCACATAAACAAACAGAAACCATCTTCCACATAGTAACTCTAGAATATCTGAAAACAGGCCAAAAGATGACCCTATGACTCTGCTAAACAGTTTAAATTCCTTAAATCTTTCACTTATTCCTCTTGTGAATTTGCTTCAGTTCTTTTCACCACATTGGCCAGATTTTCTGGGTGTCCGCCAGTTTTCCATTGTCTCCTTAAAATGTAATACCTGGTGCTGGATAAAGTGCTGTCAATGCAGTGAAATCAGTATGCTAATACACGCATAGATAGGGCTTTCAATCTGCATCTGGCGGAGTTGAAGATGCTATGTGATTTTGCACACTGGGGATATGTACAGAACAGGCATATTCTTGTTCCGAACGTGGTAAGTCCAACATTCTAAACCTACTTCCTCTCTGGAAGAATCTCATTGCTGTACTCCTGGAAAATACCAGCCATGTTTGAAACTTCCCAGTCAGTTTTCCCTCTTTCTCAGTCTCTTCCATTCATTCTCCTGCTGCAGCTTTGGAACTCTTCATTTCCTGCCCCCTTTCTTGTAATTTCTTTGGACATCTCCTTTCTTAAAGACAATGAGACAAAAATTAAATTATGCTGAATATTTTTCATGTTCCATTCAATCCAGTAAATGAGAGGCTGCATGTAATGTGGTACATACTTCTCATGGTCTGCGTCTCTGTAGACATCCTATTTTTAATTAGAGTCCCAATATATCTTCTTTACTGTATTTTTTCCTTAGCACTTACCATCTAACTTTCTGAATATTTTACTTATTTTGTTTACTGTGTCCCACTATTGGAAGAGAGAAGAGATTAGACTAAGCCCAAACATTTTGAGATGGAATCAGTAGTAGGCCCAGAAGATCCATAGTAATAAAAAATATATAACGAGAAAAGGTTTATGTCATAGATTTAAGAGAATTGATGTCTTAAGTGTAATTATCCATGGACCTTGAGAAAAGAATGGAACCCAAATGGGTATGAGCAGGGACCATGTCTTGAGTGACACCCTAGGGTAAAGCAGTGCAGCAAAACTTTGTAGCATCTGAGGAGAGAAAAGTGGGCTCTTTCTCTGTTTTGTTTGTTTTGTGGTTAGGTCACTGGTGTCTAGAAATGTTTGGCATCTCATAGGTAATTAGTAACTACAATGGCTTAAATATGGCCCCCAGAAGTTCACATGATAGACACCTAATCCCCAAATCCCCAAATGTAGCAATAGTATTTGGAGGTGACACATTTGCAGAATAATTAGGACTAGATGATGGCATGAAAATGAGACCCCCATGATCACAATGATGACTTCCTGAGAGGAAGAGACCCAGCTAACACACTTAAGCTGTCTAACCATGTGTTGTCATCTGCTATTTTAGGGTACAGCAGAAAGCCATCTAGTTTATCAGATGATGGCACCTTAATATTGGCACCCAGCCACCAAAATGTAAGGTAAATAACTCTCTGGTTTTTGGTTGCTTTTTCTTTTCTTTTTTTTTTTACAAATATCCCCATCTATGGTACTGAGTTACAGCAATAGAAAATGAACTATGCTGTATTTGTTAAATGAATGACAAATGTCTTTGTCAGCTCTCAGCTGCCAGGTCAAACTGCTTGTGATCATCCCCTTTTGCTGACACCTTCTACTTCCAAATACTTTCTCAACATTCGATATCAAGCCAGGTAAGGCAGACTGATAATTTCCAGTAAAGCATTCATTTGCTGCCATTCAGACAGTTCCTTCCAACAGCCAGCACCAGCAACTCCTCCTGTCAAAGTGTGCCATGGCCATCAACAGAGAATTGGCCCCTTCTTGCTGTTGTTTTGTGAGGTTTTGTTGCTGTTTTTTGTTTGTTTGTTTGTTTCATTTTTTCCTTTTCTTGGGTGCTACATTTAGATGCACTGCCTTACCCTGGGACGTCACTCAAGCCATGGTCTCTGCTCATGCCCATTTGGGCTGCATTTCTTTGTCAAGGTCCATGGATTCTTACAATTAAGGCAATTCTCTTAAATCCATGATACAAACTTTTTCTCATTTTATAGCTTTTATTACGTTAGCTCTTCTGGCTTGACACTGGTTCCATTTCAAACTACTGATCTCTTATGTCTATATTTTAACACTAGTTATGTTTTTCATATGGGTATCTGTTGCAGAGCACACTTGTATAAAAGGTACATTCAGGTAAACAAGCTACATAAGACAAATCGAAAGCAATTCCCAGTCCTGTAGGTGTTGATAGTCCAATTTATCACCCTGATTCTTTACTCCAGGGAGCCAATTCAATGTCTTCTTATCTACATTGGCACATCCCAGTAGCCTAAGTTCTAGTCAACAAGAGAAACACTTTTGAAGGACACAAAAGTTCAGAGACACTTTACAAAACACAATGGAAAGGAGCAAGTGGAGGTGGACAGGATCAATTTCCTGCACCCCTTAATTCTGAAGATATACCTAATACCCAGTGAGAGATTAAACAAGACAGTAAAGTAGAAAGAATTCTTGGGGTTGAGATATGTACATGCATTGTTGGGAGCAGTAGTCAATCACAAGAAGGAAGACAGGGTGACAGAAGACAGTGTGATTACTTGGACATATCTAAGGTCTAAATTATACCTGGATGCTAATGGAAAATGTGGTTATTTTATGTTTCCCACAATTTCCAGTAAGAAATTGTATTGTTGCAAGCATTTTCCCCAATTTTCTATCATCATGACAGAGAGAAAAAAATATCCTTATGAAATTCTTTCTATGAGGAACATAAGCTATGCTTGACCCAATTTTCTTAGCAGAGTTGGGGCATTTCACAAGCAGCACTTGAAAGGTTCAGACTGATACAGCCTTAACCACAATGGTGATCAAAGAGTGGCCCTCTGGTAAAACTGGACCAGACACAAGAATCTAAACTGAACCCTCCTAGGGCTCAGTATCCCTGGAGTGAATTTTTGCCTCAAGCCGTCCTTTGGCCCTTAAATTCAGAATATGAGTCTTAAGCTGTCATGTAGTTCCTGAAAACCCAGGGAAGAATAGTGAAAACTAAAATGAACAGGTCTTGTTCTCTTTCAAAAGAGAACATGGTGTGAACTCCTCTTCACATGAGGCAGAAGACTAGTCAGCAATCTAGTGCTATGCTGATAATCAAACCAGTTCTTTTTATCCTATCTGAATGCATCCTCCTCACCAAGTTACCAGATCTTCCAATATGCTCCAATTATGTAACCAGCTCCCTTGAACTCTACAAAACAGGCTCCTTGAATACCCTTGCTATTGCTCTCAACGCCAAGCTGTCTACTGCACATCAGGAATGTGAGACACTACTTTTTGTCTTTATTTGACTAGGATTATAAGATTTTTGGAGAACAAGTTACACGCTGATGAAGGTTAAAGAGATAACATGTTAAATCTACAGTAAATGAAACTTTAACTCCAAGAACAAGTCATAGTATTTACTGAACCATAGACATTAGCTTTCTGTATCCACATTCAGCGTTATTAATATTAGATTGCCACTGTTGTAGTTTTTAGGATTATCATTGCAATGTAATTTCACTGTGCATGATGATGTAATTGCTGAGAAACTGTGTGGTTGGTAATTATATAATGCAGAGCATGGAACTGAGTTAATGCCCTGAAATCTATTTCTTGTAGGATTTTCTTCCTTTTTATTAATTCCATGGTCTGATTTACATTTTTAGTTTAAACAAAATAAGCAATACCATCTGTAGTCCCTTGTTAAGCCTCTGGAGAGTAGAAGAGTGTGGGAACAGAGGTGAAGATGTAGCTGACTATATTATTCTGAGTTACAGAGGACAGCACAGTGAAGGGCTGCCATACTGCATTGTTTGTCATTATTCATCCCTATTGCTGGTGAGCCACTAATAACACTAGGTTCAGCTGCCAGTCAGCTGTATTAAACATATGTGCAGATGGACAAAGATAGATGATAGATAGATAGATAGATAGACGACGTGAACCAGTCACTGCCGGTGTGCAGACACTTCCCACGCCTGTGCGTGTCTGTGCGCGGGAACAGCACACCGCTTCCCTCGTGATACAAAACCTGCCCTACGCCCATGTCTGGATACAACGTCAGAAGTAGATAGATAGATAGATAGATAGATGATGGATAGATGATAGATAGATAGATAGATAGACGATTGATAGATAGATGATAGAGAGACAGATGATATAGATAGATGGATGGATAGATAGATGATAGAGAGATGATAGATAGATGATAGATACAATGGAGAGATTAGATAAATAATGATTGATGATATATGATAGATAGATTGATATATAGGTAGATGATAGACAGAGATTATAGATAGATGATAGACAATAGACAGTAATAGAGTTAGGTGATAGACAGATCAAAGATAGACAATAAATAGATGATAGATGGTTGAGAGAGAGAGAGATGATGATAGATAGATAGATAGATAGATAGATAGATAAGATGATAGATAGATAGATAGGCAGGCTATTGCTGTCTTTGTCAGATTCTACATAGAGCCTCATTATTCATAGAAATATAGAAAGGATATTTTAGTATATTTAGAAAAAATATAAAGATGATCATTAATAACCCACTATTTTACTTCATATGCAAATTAAGGTATATTTCTACACACAAAAAGGTTGAGAGTTGTAAGAGTCAAATTTCTCTTGACCCCAGCTTCTACTGCTTGCCCAGCAGTAACGTACATCTCTGGGTTAGTCATCTATGTTTGCATGTGAGAGGTTGTAAAAGCCTGCATTCATAGCCAGTATACCTGGAGCTATGTCCTGGCACAGCTACTTACTATCTGTGTAATGTGGGGAACATCACTTCACCTCTCTCACACTTCCCCATATATAAAAAGAGGATTCTAAGGGATTACAGGATGGTGGTACCCACCTGTAATCCCAACACTCGGGAAGCTAAGTCAGGAGGATCTTGAGTCTGAAGCTAGCCAGTGCTACATACCCAAAACAGCAAAATAAGAGTAGCAGTGTTTTCCACACAGCACTGTGGTGAGGACTAAATGAGTTTGTGTATATGGAGTTCTTATAATGGCATGGGGTGGGGTGGGAAGCTCATTCAAGTGCTGTTTGTTACTGATTGCAAGCAATAGAAATCGACTCTGTCTCAGTTAGGCAGTAAAGGAATATACTGAAAGGAAATCGCATTGCTCGCAAAACTGAAAGATGGAGAAAGCACATTAAACATGCAGGGACAGACAGACATATAGCTACCCAGACTGCATAGCCCCCTCTGCCCCCGCACCGCAGTGCAGTGCTACACTCCTGCCAGCACTCCCCCGGCCCCGCTACACCCAGCTAATTGTGCTTCACTGGGAAAGTCCTACTTTATCATCCTTTTCACAATGCCAGTCCCAAATCAAAGTTCCAAACAGGCATTCAGCTGTTCCAGCCTCTATTGCCTGTCATGTGCTTGTAACCCAGTAGGGAAACAGAACACATTGACTTCAGTTCCTAAGGGAGAAGATGGGGCTCTGTTTTCTTAGCAAGATTCAGAACTAGCTTCAAAATCAAGAAGAGAGTTTGAACAAAGAACAGAAAAGCACAAAGCTAAACTAAACCAGTCTTCTACTATGTTGATTGACTGGAAGAGAGTTGCTGGGTCATAGGAACCATCAAGGAAAAAAACTGAGAATGAGTGAGATGCAAAAAGCTGAAGCCTGTATCAGAGATGCTCAGTCTTGAAGCCCAGAAGGATTTGGAGGGGAGGGGGAATGAAGGAAATTGAAAGCTGGTACTAAGGTAGGATCAATTAAAGCACCAGGAAGAAAGTCATTCTGGAAATCAGCAGAAGAGAGCACACTGCTCCTGGTGGATCAGAGGCAAGGAATGAGAGGTTCTCTGACACTTTGGTCTGAAGACCCCTTGTAATCTTAGTAAGTACTGGTGATTTCTAAGATATTTGGTTTAGGTGGTTATATCTATGGATACTTACCGTATTGAAAATTAAACTGTGTCCAGTCTACAAAGAGGAGGGTCAACACAGAGGAATCATTTCCTCCATGCTTCCAAGCAAAGCCAACCATAGTCGAGCAGGACCTTTGATTTATCTTCACATAGATAGAACTAGTAAAAGAAAGGAGCCAGGGCTCCTCCCAAGCCCATGTGACCCCTGAGGAAGAGATCCTCAAACAACCTTAAGAGCAAAAATAAATTGGTTTATTTGGGCCAACTGTATGGTCTTAAACACCCAAAAGGAAAGTATAACCAAAGATTAAAGTGATCAGTATGTTTCTTTAAGAGTCCATGTGGATAGCTAAAAGCTACATAACAAGAAACGATGCCAGACAGGAGATACCTTCTTTTGAGTTGTTGGTCAGGATGGCCCAAGAGACTCCCAGACAGTAACCCAGCATAGAACTGGGAAAATGAACAGGAGACCCCAATCTTATCTAAAGGAATGTTGGCAAGTGATTGCTGCTAGATGAGGAAGAGCTGATCTTCCTAAAACAAGGGACTCTAGATAGGCTGACTAGGCTCAGCAGATGGACTTGCACTGGGGAACGGCTGGGGGCACTGACAACACAGTGGACAGTAACAAGAATGACAGACTATGTGGGCTCCAGTGGCAGGGGGAGGCTATGGAAGGATGCCATTTGGGATGTGGGTATAGAGATGTTTGTTTGGGATGGTCTGTATGAAATACACAAAAAAATCAATAAAAAAAGATTTTGAAAAAGAAAACTAAACTGAAAAATTAAAATCCAGTAATTCATTTCAAATAAATGCATTGCATGTTAATGTGAAGGGCAGATTTTTAAATTTTTGTGTCTGTATTGTGTGTGTATGATGTGCATGTTCATGTGTGTTTGCATATGTGAGTGTAGGCATGCATACATGTAGAGCTTAGAGGATAAGCTTGGGTCTTGGTTCGTACTTTCTACCTTGTTTCAGACAGGGTCTCTCTTGGTCACCACTGCATATGTCAGGATATCTGGTCTGGGAACTTCCAGGGATTTTCCTGCCTCTACATCCTGTCCCTGGAGGAGCACTAAGATTTCATACATGCATGCCTCCATGTCCAGATTTTACGTGGGTTCTAGGTCATCAGAAACGCAGGTCATCAGAACTACGCAGCAAATTTTAACCACTAAGCCATCTCCCAAGTCCAAGTGGCAGATTTTTATAACACTGCCCTCTCCAAAGGCATACTGAGTGCAGTAGCATTAATGGATATGCGTACAAATCTGGCTTACTGAAAGTCTCACCTATGCTTCTGTGTTCAGTCTGTTCTGATATGACAAGTCACGTAGAGTCTAGAAAACTCCAGTTGTAAAGGAACACGTGAAATGGCAAATGACATGCTAGTATCACTATGAAAAGAATTTCGACATTGCAGGTGCTCTGAAAGCTTCTTGGGTACTAAAAGCATAGTCCAAGGATAGTAATTATTTATAGTTAAAAAGGCAAACACCAGACTTCATGGTGAACCACGAAAGACAAGTTATGATTAGAACAATGTGCTCCCACCTGACATTCATATAGAACTTTGTTACTGACAAACAGCATTTAAACAGATGCATTCTATGTGCTGTTCACCATGGTCCTATGAGGTATTATTCCCATTTTTTCTCTCAAAATGTTTATTATCACATTCTCAGTACAAAATCAAATATGCAAATCCAGATACATAATGACATAAGACATCTACATGTATCTATTGTTTAGGCCTAAGAAAACCCATCTATATATTCTAATTAACCCATCAACACTACCTAAATAAAAAGCAATATTTCTTTAAAACAACAAAGATGGTTATCAGTAACACCATTGAATGTAAATTATTTTCATATTATCACTTAAAAGAGTAGGAACAGATGTTCTGTAGAAATCCAAGAATTAACCAGGATAAATCCAGTGTAAGATTTCTTGAAAACACATTCTGTATGGTTAATAAGTCTGTCATCAGATTTTGAAGATATTAATGTTTTTAAAATTGAGTTATATGAAGACACTCTACCAGGATAACTGTATTCAAGAACTTGAACTGGGTTTTTAAGTGCAAAGAAAGAACTCTATGTTGTCTAGTAGCACAATTCCAAGTCACATGATCTGTGGAGTGAAAACAGCGGGTTGCTTGGGAACTTCTCGTAGTACTCACCGGTCATTAAAGGAGGTATCTGACTTTTAACACTATGTAGGTTATTCCACCAGTATGCACAGGACAATTCTTAAAGAGAAACAGAAATTTTAGCCTTACCAGATACAGAATGTTTATCACCAAACACATACAAATATCCTACTCATGATGAGGACTAAGTTACAATAGCTTCTTTATTCTAGAATGTTATCTATCTTACACACAGACCAGAGATACTAAACCTCAGATGACTAAACATCCCTATTTCAGGCACAGGATTTGAGTGCCTGCTCCCATAACTGGGAACACAGACAGACACACAGGTCACCATCAGCAGACACATATTAACAGCTTCACAGAAGCGACACGAAATACACTCAGTGGCACATTTCCATAGAAAAAGTTATGTACAACTATATACTTCAGCCCTTAAATGTGAACCTCAAAAGCATTCTGTTTTCAACTATCAGTTAACTGAGTGATGGTCCTAAATCTTCAAATCCTAATTTAGCAGTACAAAACTCCCTCCTTCTCTGCCGAGTGCTAATGGAAGACTTCATCTTACAGTAGCACTTCCTGATGTGGGTACCAGAACTTCATGAGGAGCCTCTCAATATTAAGGGCAGGAATGCAGCCTGCTGTTCAGCATCATGGGGGTGGGAGGGGGAGAAGCTGTGCTCTAACTGGTGTAGGGAGCAGAGTAGGCTGGAGGGCTTTCACACTATTCTTCAGGTAGGCTGTAGGGTCACATCACTACCAAAGGAATTTTTTTTCTTCTTTGGTTTGTTTATTTATTTTTATGGGCCTTTTGATTACTTTAACATTCCCCTCTCTGAAGATGTGACCCTAAAATCTTTTAAGGATTAGATGCACGCTCCCAAATACCTTTGACATATTTGGTCTTTGGAACAAAGTATGTTGCTAAGAGGCCCAAGGAAATTTAGCCAAGAAACTGGCTACTTTTCTTTGGAGTCTTTTTACCCTAACTGCCTGGCCAGTTCCTACTTCTTATTCTTATCACACCATCCTCTGAAGACGTCACTCAAATTGCCAATAGGGAATAGGGATGCCGACCACTCTGGCTTCTTCCATGCTGAACAGGGACGCAGGGTAAAGCAATTGGAGTACCCCTTCAGTGGGTCTATCTAAAAGACTCCAAATTGCATAACTCTTGTCTCTAAGGGGAAAAGAAAGTCTTTGAATCATGAATAGGAGATGTGAAGGGGAAGTAAAGGCAAGAGTAATTAGCATTACAAGCTCTAGACAGGGAACTAGAAAAAAGTCAGAACATGGCAATTTTCAAATGTTCATATGAAATTCCACTGGGATTTCTTAAGGCATCCCTCTATTGGGTTCCTCCTCATTTTTCTTTTGTCTTCCAAGGCTGGACTCTAGAGTGATGGATTCAGGATTTGCTTTCATGTATTTTGATAGCTTTTGGAGTGATTAGAATCAGTGTCAGTTCTCTCTCAAAGGCTTCTAGATAGGGGGAGAAAACAAATTTATCCATCATTTTAGAACAATAGCTGGTTGTGCCCTTAGGCATAGGTGGGCTCTACAGTATTGGAGATCAAGATTTGAAGTCTTACGTCTGAGCAGCACTTTCTGGTAAGGAACAAAATTATCAATGAGAAATAATTGTCTAAATAACTTTTGTATAGACTTAAGCCTAATGTCTGGGAAGTGTAATCCCTTGAACTCTTAAATATACTGATGACTTTACTCTTTGGTTATACTTTCCTTTTGGGTGTTTAAGACCATGCAGTTGGCCCAAATAAATTAATTTATTTTTACACTTAAGGTCATTTTAGGATCTGTTCCTCAGAGGACACATGGGCTTGGGAGGAACTCCTGACTCCTTTCTTTTACTAGCTCCATATATGTGAAGATAAATCAAAGGTCCTGCTCAGCCACGGCTGGCTTCACTTGGAAGCATGAATGAGGTGTTTCCTCTTCTTTGTAGACTAGACACTGGTTCAAGTCCATCTCATGGGGTCTCCAAGCCCTCTCTGAACAAGAGGACAGGTGGCTCACTTATAGGGCATTTTGAGAGATGTTCCATAGTCCCTTGAAACTTAGTCGACCTTGGAGGGCAAGGGGCAAAAACTGTCCTTTTAGTCCTTCTGGCCACATTAGTATAGGCCTCAAAGTATGGCTGTTAAACACCCAAAAAGGTTAGTTCCACCATTCTGGTATTTTTAATTACCATGTGCTATGTAGATAAGGCTTGGGTACAAAAACCAAATGTTCTGAGATAAACCTTGACTAGATATATATTTTGTTCCTTAAAGTAGTTGACTAAACTACGACCTTGGAGATTTTAAGATTAAGTGTATATTATTTTTGTCTCATCCTTTATATAACATAACAAACCTACACAGACCTTTATCACTTGCTTAGGCTTTCTCATTTTTTCTATTTTGGAAAATATCTCCATTCCCATACCACTTTAATGTCTATTGCATTCTTATTTTCTTTTTTTAATAATTATGAGACATAATAACAAATAAATTTTCCAACTGTTGTGAGAGGCCATGTGTGATTAGAGTATCCAGCCACTCTTCCCAGCCACCTGTATGTAATTTGGCCCTCACCAATTTGTTTTTATATAGCATTAATAGCATTAACAAATAAATTTTCCATTGGTTGTGAGACTTCTTTTCCTGGAGATGCTAAGCAATGTTTATTCTCTTTCAAGTTTCTAGTGTCAAGCCAATGTTTTATTAAAGTTTTACTGGGGAACCAATGAATTTATTGAGCTTACTTACCAGGGTAACTGAAAGGGTCCTGAGGTGTATGCATAACCTGAGGGTATGCATACTGGAAAGCCTTTACCCAGCAGGGGTCATGCCTTCTCTTTCTAGCCTTCCCCAGATTGTATACTTTACATACAGTTAGCTGGGAAGAGTGGCTGAATAATAAGGTGTGGGTCCAATGACCCTGCTGACCCTTCTTTAATGAATGAGCACAACCGTCATCAAACCTAATTGTGATGATGTTTAGCGATCAGCCTCAGCTGAAGTCGTGATAATGGTAGTTATTTCATGCAGAAGAGACTGCTGTATATCATAATCTTATTAAAAGGACCTGGAATTTAAAAGGATTTGGTGATAGGATCCACATATGAGGGAGAACATATGCCATTTGTTTTTCTGAGTCTGTGTTACTTCACTTAGTATAACAGTTTCTAGAGCCATCCATTTACCTGCATATTTCATTATTTCATCTTTCTTTACTGCTGAATAGAACTGCGTTGTATAAATATACCACATTTTTGTTAACCAGTCATCGGTTGAGGGGCACGTAGGTTGCTTCCATCTCTTAGCTATTGTGAAAAGAGCAGCAACAAACATGGTTGTACAAGTGTCTCTACAATAGGGGGAGTCCATTGTGTATATGCCAAGAAGTGGTATAACTCGGTCATACGGTAGGTTCATTTTTAGTTTTTTAAGAGCTCTCCACACTGTTTTCCACAGAGGTTGCACGAGTTTGCAATTCCACCAGCAGTGAATGAGCGTTCCCCTTTCTCCACATTCTCACCAGCATTTGGTATCATTTGTTCTCTTGATCCTAGCCAGTCTGATTGGGGTAAGGTGATAACTTAGGATGGTTTTAAAGTGCATTTCCCTAATTACTAATGATGTTGAACACTTTTTGAAATGTTTCTTAGCCATCTTTATTTCTTCCTTTGAGTACTCTCTGTTTAGATCTTTAGCCCATCTTTTAATTGGATCATTTCGTTTCTCACTTCTTTGATTTTTGAGTTCTTTATATATTCTAGGTGTTAAACCTCTGTCAGATGTGTGACTGGTGAAGATTTTTTCCCATTCTGTGAGTTTCCTCTTCACTTTTTTTGCTGAAGCTTTTTGTCTTTTTTAAAAAATTATTTATTCAATAACCACATATTTAGAAGAAGCATTTCACTACATCAGCATTGACATATTCAATAACAATTTTTTGAGCTAGGATGCATTGCATGA
>NW_008335287.1:2755689-2755842 GCF_000622305.1 Nannospalax galili | reverse complement strand
AGATCCAGTTTTGCCAGCACCATTTGTTGAAGATGCTGTCTTTCCTCCATATTGTGTTCTTGGAAGATTTGTCAAATATCAGGTGGCTAAAATTGTGTATGCTAAGTTTTGGATCTTCAATGATGTTCCACTTGCTGATTCTTGACCTTATTT
>NW_008335287.1:2698004-2755542 GCF_000622305.1 Nannospalax galili | reverse complement strand
TAAGGATGGATTTTTCTAATTCTGTGAAGAATGTCATGGGGATTTTGATTGGGATTGCATTGAATCTATATATTGCTTTTAGTAGGATGGTCATTTTCACATATTAATTCTTCCAATCCATGAGCATGGGAGGTCCTTTCATCTCCTGGTGTCTTCCTCAATCTCTTTCTTTAACGATTTAAAATTTTCATTGTAGAGATCTTTGGTGTTTTTGTCAGATTTATTCCAAGATATTTTAATTTTTTTCCAGCAATTGTGAATGGAAGAATTTCCCTGTATTCTTTCTCCAACTGCTTGTAATAGGTATACAGAAAGGCTACTGATTTTTGTAGGTTAATTTTATAACCTGCCAATACTTAACTTGTTGATCAATTCTAGGAGTTTTCTGATGGAACTTTTGGGATCTCTTATCCCAGGCGATGGTATCTCTTATCATATCACCTGCAAAAAGTGATAGTTTGACCTCTTCTTTTCCAATTATTACTCCTTTGGGTTTGTTGTATATAGCTTTAACTGTGTTGAAGTATGTTCCCTCCAGTCCACTTCCCTCTAGGACTTTGAACATAAATTCATGCTGAATTTTGTCAAAAGCCATTTCTGCATCTATTGAGATGACAATGTGGTTTTTATCTTTGAGTCCATTTATATGATTAATGACGCTTATTGACTTGCATATATTGAACGAGCCCTGCATCTCTGGCATAAAACCAACTTCATCATGGTGGATGATCTTTTTTATGTGTGTCTGTTTGCGGTTTGCAAGTATTTTGTTGAGAATTTTTGCATTTATTAAAGGAATATTTTAAACAACCATCTTGAAACCTGTAAGCTTTCCTTCTCATCACAACTGAAATTGGTATTTCTTTGAGGCAATTCTCTATAGCATAGACAACAACGGAAGCAGCATCCTCAGTGACGTTGTCCAACCTGTGCTCATAGGCAGTCAGGCTCATCCTCCTTTCAAGCTGACCCAGGGAAAGAAGCACCATCCTGTGGGCACAAAGTTTCAAGTCATTATCATTTGGAATTTCTTCTCCCCCACTGAGCTCCATAGGGGGACGCGAGTTCTGAAGTTGGAATCTATGATCACATTTTTGACGAACAGAGGAAAGCTTTTTCTTGCCCTTGGGTTTTCCCAGTTTTGCTGCAGAACCCCCTGTCCAGGGCAAAGATCCAGCACCCTCTTGTGTAGAAACCAAAATGTGACAGTGAAAATGGCCAGAGAACTCATCATGAGAATGGGTATTATCCTGTGTGAGCAGTCTATGAGCTTCAGGATCAAGCACTTCTTTGCTGCTCTGCTTGAACCACAACTTCAAGTTAGCTCAGTATTGTTTCAAGTTTTTCTTGGCTGCCTCCAGCTGACTCAAAAAAGGTTGCCATTGGAATGTATATCCCAACCAGACTACAAACCCTATTCCCATTTTATATGCAAGGACTCCAAAGTTCAGAGAGATTAATTAATATGCCCAATGTAACACAGCTTATAAGATGGATGGAACATTCCCATACCTCATATTGAAAATCAGTTTTTGACATCAGGAAGTATAGATTAGTTACTTCGGTTAGTGACCTAGGAATACAAGGTCCGGAGATTGGCAAATGAGTTATCTTGGATCTGTAAACAGAAGCAGACATGAGTCTAGATCCAGTCTTACTGGTTCTAGATTGGACACCAGAAACTAAGGTAAGCCTATGCCAGAGTTGCAAACTTCTATTCAATTTTAAAAAGTAGGATTCTAAATCCACACAGAGAGTGAATGGCTGCCTGGTGGATGCAAGCAATGGACCATTCTGTTCTTTTCCTTGATCATTTTTACACATTGAGAGCTTTTACGAGGTTTCAAAACTACTGACTGGGAAGAACCTTCAACTCATCCCTAGGTATCTCCTTCCTCTATCCCCAGTGCCTTTGTGGATCAGTCACAATGTCTTTGGTTGCAATGGAAGGAGTGGAGAGGGATGACTGAGCTAACTTAAATAATGAGGGTAACTTGCTATCTTAGATACTAAGGTTTATCGAAGTGGAGTATCTTCAGGATAGGCTAATTCAGAAGTTAGCAACACAGATTTGGGTTCCTTTCCTCTTTTCACTCTGCTATGCTTAGCATAGGAGGACTCCTCATGGCCTCAAGAAAGCTATTAGAGCTCCAGCTGTCACTTGTAGATAGAATTTTAAGCAGAACTGCTTCTTCTGAGCCTCTTTATAACAGGGGCACAAATACATAAATGTTGTTTTATGTCCCTGAAAGCCCACCTACAGACTTCCACTCGCATCTAGCTTCCCTTTCCTATACGTTAGTAGCAAGAAGAATATGACTGACCCACAATAAGCAAAGACAACTGGCATTTACTTCTGTAACTGCAGATGGATCAGCTTTTATCGAGACCATTTTAGAGAGTCCTGTCAGCAAGGAAGGATGAAATGAAAGTGGTAGTGGTGGTTTGCATCTTAGAGGATTTGTATTCACCTAAGAATTTATCCATTGCATTTTTTCCTTGAGGAAAATATGGGACTGATTATAAACACTATCCCATAGAAAGTAAGAGCCCCAAAACCTTACATGAAAGCCACGCTTTGTGACTATAGTATTAATAACGGTGTGTGACTGGTTTTGATATAATAGAGCTAAGTAACTGTTAATTTACTAAATGTAACATGTTAATTTTTTCAGCAACTTTCATATAAAAGTTGTCACTAAACAACCCTCCAGAGTCCCATTAAAATCACTGAATGAGAGCAAATTCAATTAGTGCTCGCTTTCAAGGCTGAGCATGCTATTCATATGAGGTCTATAGATGTGGTAACGCAAGCATTAAGGAGTGCCCAGAAGTAATTTAGAGGATAAATGACCAGGGATGGGGCAACTAAGAATGGAGAAAAAATTAGATTAATTATTATGAAAGAGAAACTATCAAAACAAATTTAATAGTGGCATTCCAGAGGCAGTCCCTCAGAGGACTGTGGACACACTAGAGGCAGCCCCTCAGAGGACTGTGGACACACTAGAGGCAGCCCCTCAGAGGACTGTGGACACACTAGAGGCAGCCCCTCAGAGGACTGTGGACACACTAGAGGCAGCCCCTCAGAGGACTGTGGACACACTAGAGGCAGCCCCTCAGAGGACTGTGGACACACTAGAGGCAGCCCCTCAGAGGACTGTGGACACACTAGAGGCAGCCCCTCAGAGGACTGTGGACACACTAGAGGCAGCCCCTCAGAGGACTGTGGACACACTAGAGGCAGCCCCTCAGAGGACTGTGGACACACTAGAGGCAGCCCCTCAGAGGACTGTGGACACACTAGAGGCAGCCCCTCAGAGGACTGTGGACACACTAGAGGCAGCCCCTCAGAGGACTGTGGACACACTAGAGGCAGCCCCTCAGAGGACTGTGGACACACTAGAGGCAGCCCCTCAGAGGACTGTGGACACACTAGAGGCAGCCCCTCAGAGGACTGTGGACACACTAGAGGCAGCCCCTCAGAGGACTGTGGACACACTAGAGGCAGCCCCTCAGAGGACTGTGGACACACTAGAGGCAGCCCCTCAGAGGACTGTGGACACACTAGAGGCAGCCCCTCAGAGGACTGTGGACACACTAGAGGCAGCCCCTCAGAGGACTGTGGACACACTAGAGGCAGCCCCTCAGAGGACTGTGGACACACTAGAGGCAGCCCCTCAGAGGACTGTGGACACACTAGAGGCAGACCCTCAGAGGACTGCAAGCAAAATAATCACCATTTCCACTGTAGTCATCAACAGCTCTAAACAGCTTTCAGTAAAAGCCTCCTTGTTCCCAGGGTCAGTGAATTTAGTGCCTTTGATTGAAACTAATTACTTCTATTTTTTAATATACATATATAAGGTTTTTCAAAAGATTTTAGCTGGTATGGCAATGGATACATCTGAGGAGATATTTATACATAAGTTCTTCTCAGTAACTGAGTAAGAATTCTACTGCCTGCTGGCACACCAAAGTCACTTTGATATAATTCAAAAGAGCACCTATTATCCTTCCTTTAAGAAAATCTCAGATGGAAGCAGTCCAAGGCAGTTTTTAGTTCATTACAACTTTCTCACCCAACAAAACCTCTTAAAGAAAAAGCCAGCAACTGACAACCAGAAAGTCAGATATGACAGTAAAAAAAATCTCAAGAAAATAACTTCCTCTCCCTCCCAAAAGACTGAAGAGAGATGCATTTGGAGACTTGCCCTCGGTGGTGGGGGGGGGTGATTTCCATTTTCCTGCAGAATTCAAATATCCTGAGTAACCGTGGAAGACAGATTTCAACATGACCTCAAGATCTCATCTTATGGTTTTGTTGCCCTTTTAAGATCTCCTTGAGTGGGAACAGGGCCCGTGACTTGCATCTAAGCAACAGAAGATGACAAGGTGATGGAATGCTATTTCTGAAATTACACTACGTCCAGTTCTACCTTGCTGACAGACCTGCTAGTCTCTGGCATCCCCCTCCTTTGCAGATATAAGTTCCCATGTTGTAAAAAGCCTTTCAGTGAGCAGTGTGACAGCAAGGAATCAGAGGCAGTCTCTAGAAGCCGTGATGAACCTCTGCACAGAGGTCTGCAATGATGTGAGGCCCCCTCATCTCCTGGTCGCAAAGACACAAAATTCTAGTCCCCTGACTAGCCTTGAAGCTGGCCGTATCATTTCAGAAGGCTCAACTCAGGCTTGTTTGCTCTGGGAGGTGGTAAATGCAGGTGTCTGACTTACGCACTTGCAGTAATTTGTTACACAGCAATGCAAGAGAGAAACACTAGCCAAGCTTGGAGACAATAAGACTGAGCTGCAGAGAACGCCAAATGCACACATAGTCAGAAGCAGACAGCTGTCTTCTATCCCAGTTCCGCTTCCTTAAGCATCTCCTTCCCTGTCACTTGGGCTGGTGGTTAATGGAAGCGGCACATTTAGTGGTTTCCTTCCGCAGCCCCTTCTTTCCTCCTTCAGATGGTGCAGCTCTTTCCAGCTAATGGGAAACCATTTCATGCAATGAAACAAAATTTATTAAACTGTGTCCAAACGGCCTGATAGAATTTATGCACCACCAAAGTGAGCCAATTTATTTCTCGTTCAGACACATCATTTTCAGTGTCCTTACATCCATTAATACAGCATTCCTCACTGGTGTTTCACGTGCACTAAGCTGCACCATCCCTTTATGATATTTTATGATGAGTGAATGCTGAGAAAAGAGCACCACAGATGACTTCCAATAAATTTTTTCCTGTCTCTTTTCAGGATTTTTTAAATATATAGCTATAGAACCATTAACAATAGCTCCATTACAGATGTGGCAAAATGGCACCTTGTTGGCATTTATGCTATATATGCTTTCTATTCAAAACACCTTCATAAATGATAAATGAGGTTGACTTTAAGGTTCAAAAAAAAAAAGGATTAACAGTAGAGACATAAAGTTATACGCACATTTTGTGTCTCACTCAGCAAAGAAAATAACGTGTCGGAATTTGAATTAAAAGGACAAATGTGGAGCCAATGATGAGAATGGGGGACATAAAATTTTATGGAAAGCAGAAAAACATATTTCAATGACCTATGTATTGTGAACCTGCCAATTTGTTAAATAAGAAGACTAAGCAAAATTTATATAAATCCAGTGCATCATCTTAATTGATCTGTAACTCAAATTTACTTTCCTCAGTAGCAAAGATACAGAGCACTCATTCTGTTAATGTAACTCTATTATCAGGACTTGCAGAAAAGCTAACAAAACCAGAAAAACCAAGGACTTTGTAACAAACAGTAATATTTCAGACAGCATCAGCCACATAGCCATCAATGCCTGCCAGCCCATAATAGAAGCAAGGGGAACTTAGCTCACAAAACACAAACCAGGAAAACACTGTATATAGCAAACTACCCCAAATCAACAAAATGTGATTTTTCTGTGATCTATAACCACCCTTTAATATACTGGTACATATAGCCAAACACGTAGAACAGACTTCAGTATGCACTCATAAGTAAATGTACACATATGCACGTACACTTACAACACTTGGTCTCTATTTGCTGGCATCCAGAGTGCCCAGTTCAGCTCTCTTTTCTATTTCTTCTGTTTCTCATTATGTTCATAATGAATTATGAGTCAATATAAGAAACCTTTTTACAAGACCAAGAAGTATAAAGAGGCTTTGTTTCAGAAAAAAATAAAAATAAAATATCAAAAAAATTCAGATAATGATATCTCAAGTAACAGAGGCCCGTGTGAGATCCATTCAGCAAGTCAGATTTACAGAGAATTGCTCTAACTGTGAGGAGCAGGAGTGGCTGAGGAACTTAGCTATGGAGGGACATGGGGTGAGCTGCTGTCTGGGCTGAAGGTTAGAGTCTTATCTTCTATTGTGTTTACCTAGAAGCATCTGGTTGAATGTTGGAGAGAAGACAATAGCTAAAGTCAACAGATGAGAAAGAGAAAGAATTGTAGCTCTTCTGCCCCCATATTAAAGGGGCATTAAGTAGATGTACATCATATGCACGTACATTTACAACACCCTCTGCAACAGGGTGAGAGGAGCAATCTGTCAAAGCCAACCAATACTCCATTAAGAAAGTATTTCAGTTGAGAATCAACAAAGAACAGATTGTAATCTCATATGTCTAAGGAACACAGGAAAGGTTGGAATTTCATTGAAAAGGAGAAAAATCTATGCCAAGTATTTTAAAAGAAAAATCACTGGCACTTAAGGTATTACTGGAAATCTCTGATTTGAGAGAAACCACAGTTACTGGGTGAACCAGTCCATCACAGCAGGCTGAAACCAGTCCATCAAAGCAGGCTGCTTTGCTGGATTAGGTTGGCAACAAAGGTGCTGGACAAGGTACTGCATGGCTAGGTGTGATTGGGTAACTCATGTAGTAAGTCGCAGCCTGAAATTTTTCTTGTGATAGGTTCCTGCTGTTGGGATAATGATCCCTGAGGTCCTCCCCTTCATGTCCTTCCCTAACCCCACTTTGCCAGGGTTTGACAAAGGTGATTCCCTTTTAAATCCAACAACTTTCATAAAACTTGTTTCAGATGTATCAAAATTCCCAGCATGTAAATTTAGTTTTATATAATCTCACTTCCTTCAGCTTACCCGAAGACAGAGCCATGCCTGGATCATTTTAGCACCTGCTTGTGAGGCACCACAATCTTTGATATGTGGATAAATTACTCTCCAGCTTTCTTGTTGGCTTTGTGAGTTTATTATAACTTAACTTGTTCTCAGTGCTGTGAACACCTCCTCTTCAATCCCTTCATCAAACAGAAGCTGACAGAAGAAGGACATCCACTCACTTGGCCATTCTCTGGAATGCTGCCATGGAAGTCCAGGGTTTTAAATAATGCATCACTGTCATAAGCTGCACTTGTGAAAATAAAAATAGAGTGAGGAATGGTGACATGTGTGCATATTACCAGCACTTGGGAGGCCAAGGCCGAAGCATCCTGAGTTCAAGGCCAGGTTGGACTATACCATGAAACCTTATCTCCAAACAAAACGTACAGATAAATGGCTAAAATAAGAAAAATACGTTTCAGCCTTCCCCTTCAAAATGATTACTTAGCAGTGAAAATTTTAACTCTCATTTGTAGAATCTCATACAGACAAGTCTAAATATAAAAGCCATAATAATAATCACAAAATCTTAGGCTCAGTCCTAAATAAGTCATACAATGAGGCGATAAAATCTTATGGACCAAAACTCCCACAAAAGCAATACAGTAAATTCTCAGGGTAATAAATCAAAAGAACCAAATATGGGGGCGGGGGAGAAATACCTGGAATTCAGAAAATACTATGCTTGTCGGAACGGCAGCCCTGCTTACAGACACTTTAGACATAGGAGCACCCCAGCTCAAGCTATTGACTCTAGCACTTCAGAGCCCTGTGTCTGAACCTGCCACCTCAGCCTCATGTGTAAAACATACCCATTTACGTTTCTGAAGATTCACAATAGAACATGTAAAGTAGTATAAAATGATAAGCACTTGCATTGTGCTTTATACAAGGTTTTGCTTTCAAACACATTCCATCTTTCTAAAAATCTCATGGTGCAGTTAGCATTACCATTATCTCTCTACAGGTAAGAAGCATAGGTCCAGAGATGTTCACTCGCTCCTGACTGAAAAGGCAGGACTTAGTCCACACAATCAAGGTCATACCTAGTAATGATCATATCAGAGGTGGCACCAGGCCACCTCTCAAAGCATCCATAACAAAATCAGAAACAATTTTGTGTCAAACACTATGCAAAGCATCTCATTTTCATTATCGCATTTTACTCTACAAGAATCCCTTGAAGTGGGAATAGCCAGAACCACCACTAAGCTCCATCCAGTAGTCCTCATGTAGTGCCAACCCAGTAGAGGGTGGTTACTATTGTTACCACAGTTTGTACTAATATGTCTTCAGGCATGAAGCAATGAATGAGCCTGGGCCATATAGTTAGTGGAACACATGCATACGTATGTTCATCTTCCAGGCCTCCCTCGGTGACAGCCATCTCCGCAACTAGGCAGCCTCTCCTTCCTGTTCCATAGAATAAGTACAGCTGTTCAGCCAGGGCTATTTGCTGCTGCTGTTTGGGAAATGAAATCTCGCTTCTGTTCAATGTATTGAACTCTGTGGCCACAGCATCAACACCTCACACAGCTCTCAATTTCCATCTTTTGTGTTAAAAATTAAGGAGAGATTGTGATACTCTGCAGCAGAGGAGGCAAATGATGAAGAAAATGAAATTTTTTCTGCTTAGTTCATCAAGAAAATTCCATTTTAAAGGCTTATCTTTGTGTTACTGCACTTACTACCTGTGTAGGAATGTGGCTTCCTGTCTCACACTGCAAACTGTCAAGCAGGTGAAGGCAAAGGCTGGAGTCAGGGAAATCACAGTAATAACAGCCTCCAGGGCCTTAATCCACCTCCACAGAGGGCAGACCATTAGCTCTGTGGTGCTGAGGGGAGATGACAGAACCCTCCATGATGCAAAGGGAGACAAGGTGCTAATGATCAATATTCAGATCTACTGGCAAACCAAAGGAAGTGTTCTATACAAAAGCAGCACAGAGCGCACACTCCAACGATGAATGGGTACCTGTACAATCTTTTAACACAATTATTAAATTATCTTGTGGCAAACCAAAGGAAGTGTTCTATACAAAAGCAGCACAGAGCGCACACTCCTGACGATGAATGGGTACCTGTACAATCTTTTAACACAATTATTAAATTATCTTCAGCTAATTTTAGAATTCATTCACATTTTATTAAATTGTGTGTGTGTGTGTGTGTGTGTGTGTATTTTCATTTATGGGTGGGTACATGTGCATGTAGAGGTCAGAGGTCAACTTGGGGTGTCATTCCTCAGGCACCATCCACTTTGGGTTTGGGGTTCACCAGATAGGTTAGACAGGCCAGTAGGCTGGGTCACCAGTGAGCTTCAGAATTCACTGTCTCCACCTCCTGAACACTGGATTACAAGCGTGCACCACCACACCTGGTTTTATTTTTTTTTATGTGAATCCTAGGGCTCGAACTCAGGCCTCATGTGTTCAAGGTAAACTCTTTGCAGACTAAGTGTTCATTATCCCTTCAGTCACAATTTTTAAAAGTACAAATGCAGACTAGTGTCAAGAAAGTAAATGTAGCAGAAGTAAAACAGGCTAGGATTAATACCGAGTCATCCACAGCTGATTCACCGTTTTATTTTTTTTTATGTGAATCCTAGGGCTCGAACTCAGGCCTCATGTGTTCAAGGTAAACTCTTTGCAGACTAAGTGTTCATTATCCCTTCAGTCACAATTTTTAAAAGTACAAATGCAGACTAGTGTCAAGAAAGTAAATGTAGCAGAAGTAAAACAGGCTAGGATTAATACCGAGTCATCCACAGCTGATTCACCTTAGCTACCTTTTTTTTTTAAGTGTATATAAATGAAATATACATGAGAACCCCCTGGGCAGCTTTTCATATGGGAATATCTGATCCACTGCTGATGGCTCTGACTCCATTAGCCTGGCAACTTTTTTCAGGTACTGCTGAAGAATTGCAACTGTGGACAATAACTGAGATTTACTCAGGTCCCTGAGACCTTGTGAGAGTGAGTGCTGAGTGCGCGGGTAGAAGGAGCTGTGGAGAAAGCTTGCATCATATACCTCCCTGAGCCTTTGGACCTGGGTTTACTCCAGACACTGTAGAAGGAAGCAGGAGTCCTGTCAAGAATTCTAAACCTTTCCATTCTACAGTCTGACTTTTCCTTAAAAACCATTTTAAGCTTTTAATATATCACCTAGCATTAGCTCACCAGAACAAAAGAAGACAGGCTCAAGAGAGGAATTACAGGCCTTTGCATGCTGACATAAAATGTACAGTAACAGAAGTTGAATTCATAGTCATTGAGTTCCTCCTCCTCCTCTTCATACCGGGACTCCACCCCTCCACTGCCTGGCCGATAACATTTAATAACTGCTCATAGTTATTGAGTCTCTTCATGCAATGTATACTGAACATAATAGATAGATATCCTATTCAGTTTTAGTAAATATTAAATCTTAATAAAAAACAGGCACCTAAATTTTGAAAAAGTTGCAGAACTTTTATAATAACCTTAATATTATAATGAGCACTTAGAATGCCTTGACTCCTCAGTTAGGCAAAGAAGAGCAGAATGAAAGCTTGGCCTCTCTGCCTTCCTCTGTATGTTTCCTTTACTTTGTGTCAGACCCTTGCCTGACTCTGACAGACTTATTCGTTGCTCAAGGAGTATCTGTCTACCTAACTTGGCTCATCCATCTTCGAGACTGAAAGCTCTAAGAGTCATAGTCCCAAACCTATAGTAGCCTTGGATTCTAAGCATAGCAAAGCCTGGAAAGACAGACTGTCCCCCACTCCCAAATGAAGATAACTATCTGTAAGATCAAAGATACACCCAGAGCAAATCATCTTGTAGGAACCAGATTGTCCCGAGTGACCACAACTACAGTGACTTCTTAACTAACCACCTTGCAGGACGTAGCTGAGTTGGACGACACTGAGAAGAACTGCGACTACGTGTCTCCTTGTGCTTTTCCCCAGTTCTTCCTGTTTAAACCTAAACCTCATGTCAGTATCCTAAAGATGGTCTTGGATGTCCATGGACCCCTTTATCAGTTCCTCTTCCTTACTACTGATTAAATCTCGTCTTTGCTTTTTTTCAACATTATGCATCTCTTTAATTGGTATATTGGGACTCATGGCTGAGCCTAGATTTCTAGGGCTACCTAGAGCCAAGCTATTGCCCTAAAGCTGGTGGGAGTCGGGAAGGGGGCTGCTGGAGCCAAAGTATTGCTCTAAAACTCAGGTTACAATATGGTAAAAAAAAATTTTTTTTAATTAAAAAGGCATGCTTTATTCTCACCAGATGTTGCCAGAATAAGGTAAATAGAAATCTCCCAAGTAACTTGAGACTTACTTGTGACACATATTAAGTTGTATGGGGTAGTGGTATAGCCTCTGCCCTACCTCTACACTGCACTTCTAGGACAGTCTTCCCAAGACTAAAAAGGAAGAGGGGGTGAAAGTTACACTTGTCTGTAAATATGAGGATTAATATTTAAAATAAAGTAAGAAATTATTTTGATCTAAAGATGTGGCAAAAGTGGGCTTTTCTCTAGGACCTCTCTAGTCATGTGTATTTGGCTATATTTACAGCACTGCATACACATTCCCTTCCACTGAATAGATTTAATCAGTAGTGAGGAAGAGGAACTGATAAAGGGGTCCATGGACGTCCAATTACACAGTTGATGATTACCCTCAAGATAAAATGCCACTACTACACCAACAGCAATAGTTTTCTGGGCCAGTCATTGTTGTTTATTAGGCTTCACAGCTGGGTAGGATCATCGATTGGTCTTCTCCCTTTGAAGCTTGTATAGTATCCTCTGATTCCATGAGAGCTGGTCTTCAGGGAGGAGGCTTCCAAGTCAGTTTCAGTTTAGTTGCTCCAAGTCCTTTGTCTGAAGTGCAGCCTATCTTCAGCATTAGGGTCTTACCTTCAAGTTCTGTAGGAATCAGATTGTCCTGAGTGGCAACAACTACAGTGACTTCTTAACTAACACTTGTAGGACATAACAATCGGGGGTTGTTCTTTTTGCAACCAGTGGAGACCATTGAAGAGCTCCAGAACTGGTCAAATACAGAGAATAAATATCTGAGAGACACTTAACCCTAACTGACACATCTTCAATGCAATGTGTACACATAAGATGAATGCATCTCTCAGCTCTTACCAGAGAAGTTTTCTTATGCAGCAGATAGTGCTTAACACAGAGAACCACAATTGGCTAATGTGCAGAGAACAAGAGGCTGAAGAGTGCTTATCCATGAATAGGACAGTTATTTAAAACCTCTGCCTCCCAAGGCTCAGGGATCATTGTGGAACATGAGGTGGAAGGATTCTAAGAGCCAGAGGGGGTGGATGACCACAAGGAAATAGAGTCTTCCAGACAGCTAGCTGGTCAGTTACTCATATGAAGTCACAGCAATGGTGACAGCATGTACAAGTCCAATGCAAGCTTAAACCAGACAGAATCCCAGCTAGACATGGGGAAGTGGCTATGAAATCTCAACCCAACCTAAGGAACTTTTGGTAACTGACACCTGTTGGGAGGGGGAAAGACAGTGTCTTACAATGATGGGACTCTTGGTGAGCCCACTGGATAGACCCACACTGAAAGACATTTGGGGATATAAATAAGACTCTATAGGCCATTTCACATGAAAGTACATTAAACTGAACAGGGGCCAATGTGGGTAAGGGGGGGTATCTAAATACCATCAAACCATATTGTATGAAAATTGAAAAATTCAATAAAAAACAAAATTTTAAAAAGAAAAGAATAGAGGGAAGAACATGGTATTCAAAACAGGTGCTAAGGCTTGGAGGCAGACACCGAGAAAGTCAAATTTCAATCAATCAAAAACACAAATGAAACCCAGGAATTTTTGACATTTTCCCTACAAGATACTTTTAATATATAAATTAGATGTAATGATAGTTAATGTATTATTTAAATACCATCTTTTAAAATTTACGAGAAAATTTAGCTGACCTGTGACAGATTTCCTCAGAGGAGTAAAGCAATGAATAATGCGTTAAAACCTGTAGAACAGTAGAGTCCACAGCACATGTTCTGCTCTTGTTTCCCAATGTAGCATGATATGAGCTATTCTTAGGCTATTTCAACAAAATGCCACTAATCACCTAATTCCAACTGCCTCAAAAGAAGGCTTGTTGGTTGATTGGTTGGTTGGTTGGTTGGTTGGTTGATTGGTGGCAGGGACTGTTTGGTTGAGACAGGGTCTCATGTCACTCAGACTTACCACAAGCTCACTACTTAGGCAACATTAGTCTTGAGCTTTTGATCTTCAAGCCTCCACCTTGCAAATGGTGAGATTACGGGCATAAACCATCACATCCTGTTTCAAACGGTTTTGAGGAAATAAATTTCAAAATAAAACCTCCTACCAACACAGAAAATCTTTCCACAAAGGTAAGAAAGAAAGAAAAGTGTCATTATTAAATCGGCATTGACCAGAATGGGATGCGCATCACAGGCAGTCTACTCAGAGATTGCGAAGACAGAAAGAAAGCTCCCCCTGACAGAAACAAGCAGACAGAACCCATTCCATACATGATCTCAAAATATACAATAACCAGTCTGCAAGTAAGAGGGTTTGACAGCACCATTTGTCACACAAGTTCATCCCAAGCCCACTTGGTAATTGGGGTGACCATTTGTGTTACACAGTTGGCTTTAGCTAAAGGAAAATAAATTTCTTATATCTGTATGACAGGAAGTAGTTTTGGAGCCAGGCATATGAAGTTAGGTTTCTATCATCCCACAGACACTGAAGGGACTGTCCTTTCTGGTAATTATTTTTCAAAGAGATGATTCCAAGGTCCTTGAGAAGACACTTTTAAGTCATAGAAGTGTTCAAGACTAATTTGGGTTTTTAAAGGTTTAGAAGCATTTCAAAAAGAAATAGAAAACTTAAAATTAAATGTTTTCTGAAGCAAATTCTTTAGAAAAGAAATGGGAAGTGAAGAGTCCTTTCTTTTTATTTTTATCAGGGAAAATTAAGCCTCTATTTCTAATTTACATTTGCTACAAAGAGATAAATCTGGGAGGAATTTAAAAATCTCTCTGATATCTATCCCTGACTATCAATTGTTGTTTCCAAATTCTGCCCCCCCAACCCAATCCCACCCCTCTCTCTCACACACAGAGGAGATATAGAAATTAGATATTTATAATAAACAACTGTGTACTAGCAGTGGCATACACAGAATACACAATTATTAAATCAGAATTGAACTATTAACTCAGAAAATAAAAATACTAAACTGGGCTGATTTTAAGAGACAATTGTAGTGTTTCATTAAGGACCATGTGAACGTCAAGCCTTGAGTTCATGACCATCACAGATCACAGGCTTTTGAAGGATGTTAATAGGAGTGTGCTAGTCAAATTGGGTACATACACTCTACTGCTTCAAAACTAAGGCCTAATTGATTGCTCCTATTTCCCTGTCCTTGGTAGACATCAAACTGCTGTGGCCTTACAGGTAATGATGTCACTGTCCTAAGAAATGCCTACATTCTAGAGAATAGCCATTCCTAGAGGCATATGCTCAGAGGGCACTCTGGGATCCTTCAGGATGAAAGTACCTTGTAAATGTGAGCGATTGCCACCATTATGAATGAGATCTAACCCTGGACAACATCATAAACTTAATAGTGGGAGTTAAACCACCATCATCTCAAAGAATTCCAGCCAATGTGTGTTCCCATCATAGCTCAAAACGTGTGGGCTGTCATTATCAGAATATCTGCCCTCAGACTCCAAACTATAACTTTCAGATCATAAAAATCCAGGGCACTATAAGCCTAGCTTATTCCACCAAGAAGTAGATTTAAAGTATTAACCTTAAGGGAAAAAAAACCACATATATATCAAAATGGTTTTACAATACCACTTAAAATAGGCAAATAAATAGCACTGATGCAGTAACATTTTTAACACCATACTTTTGTTTTTATTAATGCCAAGTGTAATAAAGTAGAATTCGCTTTTCCTTAATAAACAATCAAATTTCCTTTATTAATCTTTTTTGAAAATTAAACATTTTAATATTAATAAGATACTGGGCCCAAAATAATACTGTTCCCAAAATATAGAGATGACATGTAATATTTTCTTCCTATACCTTCAGGGTTTATCATGATAAGGAGATAAGTAAGAGTCCTGTTACCAGAAGACAGACTCTACACATGTAACCTAATAAAGGTGTGACCTTGGCAGAACTGCTGTGACGCCTAGTACTGACTTATCAATTTGACAGGATCTAGAATCACCATGAAAACAAGCTTCGAAGCTTGTCTGGGAAAGATTAGATTAGATTAATTGAGATAGGAAGGCCAACCCTAAATGTGGGCCTCACCCATGGGGTCCTAAACTGCATTAAAGGAAGAAAGCTAGCTGAGGACCAGCATTCATCTCTCTCTGTTTCCTGATTGTGGTTGAAAAGTGACCGGCTGCCTCCTCAGGTTCCTACAGCCATGGCTTCCCTATCATGACTGACTACACCCTCAAATTATAAGCTAAAACTTAAGGAACTTCCTTCCAAGTTGTTTTTGCCAGGTATTTTGTCACTGCAATGAGAAACGTAACTAATTCAACTGCCAAGCTACTCAGTGACCTTGTATATTACTGAAACATCACTGACTCCTCAGCTTCTAGTCTCAATCCCACCTGTAGTTAATGTTTGAATTTTTTTATAGGTTCTTAAAGCTTCAGAAACCAGCGAAGTTTCAGTGACCAAGTGAATTCTCCAAGCTACTCAGTGACCTTGTATATTACTGAAACATCACTGACTCCTCAGCTTCCAGTCTCAATCCCACCTGTAGTTAATGTTTGAATTTTTTTTATAGGTTCTTAAAGCTTCAGAAACCAGCGAAGTTTCAGTGGCCAAGTGAGTTCTCCGTTGATCAATGAGAATGGTGTGGTTCAGTTATGACTAAATGAACAGAGCTTTCATAAAGAAAAAGTTTGCTTATAGGCACACAAGTCCATGCTTCTAAGACAGTCTTTGAGCTCTCCTGTAAGCACCTCCTACTGACTCCTGTCAGCCAGCTGTACCTAATCAACCTCTAAGATCCTGTTCTGACTCATTACTTATGTGTGAATGTACATTCCACTCTACATTTCCACCCCAGACCAATGAACAATTCCATATAGAATTGAAGTGATCCTCAGCTCCATGTCCCAAATAAACACTGAGATGGTTTCCTGCTTCCATGCGTGTGTTTCGTTTATTTAAAAAGTGAGCAAAACAACATATCTCAGAGATCAACAACATTACACTAAAATTGCACACAGTGTCTACATGTAGAATAAAAAAATGTCTGTCTAGCCAATCACTCAAACTCAGACTTCCACTCACTTCACCAAATTCTAATTCCTTCTTAAACAGTATAACTTCTAAAGTGAAAGGATGCACTTGGGATTTGACAAGTGTAGGGTGAGACATACTCCTAGAAACACTGCCTACGTGACCATGAGCAAACCATGCATCCCCAGTCTCAATCCACTTATTTGGTAGGATACAGATAATGAGCCGTATCTACTTCATAGGGTGTAGTGATTCAGAAAAATCACTTAACATGGGGCCCTACATAATAGCAAGTACTTTATAAATGTTAGCCACTAGTAGTAACATTATAACGAGTCAGTGCTCAGGCAGTAACAGGGAAGAGAGATCATCTCTCTAGTGAAATTTAACTTCTAAAATCTTAAAAGCCAGAAGGCTTCAAGGAAGACCTGCCCCATGACAGAAGTTCACAGATGACTGCATAATCTTCCCACCTAGCTTGCATCTCATTATCTCCAGTGGGCAGAGGTAATGAACTGCCCCAGTCTTTCAACCTCACTGTTACTGCTGAATCCCCAGTGTCAGACCTGAATAAACCTTCCCTAATAAAACCTTCTGCACATGCATTTCTCCAAGGCATATCCATCAGACAAAGCCAGACACACACAGTTCCATTATGCTATGTTTCTCTGACCTCGATGGAGAGATATAGCTAAGATCCTCTTCTAAGTTTTTGGTACACTTCAGGTGACTTCAGATCCTCTCTTTGATTGTAAAGATAATCTTGAAACCTTGTGTTAGGGGTACAGGTTCATTATAAAGGCCATATTAAAAGGCACTCAGGCCCTAGGAGGGAGTATGGTACAGTAAGAAATACCCTGCTCAGCCCACCAGTCAATCAAAATGTTACTCAGATATGTTGCCCTGGCTATACTGCCGGGTTAAGGAGCACAGGAATCTCTATATACAGAATCAGAGAAACAATAAATGTCATCCAGGTGACCATCACCCCAGAAATGCCTGCATAACAGTATGGGAGCAGGATCAAAGGCATGTGTGTTAGTCACTTTCTGTCACTATTAAAAAATGCCTGAGAAAACTGAGGAAAATTTTCTGTGGCTCACAGTGGCAGCTTCAGCCCACAGTCAGCTGGCTCTGTTGCTTATTGGCCCTGGCAAGGCAGTAAGCACATCATGGAGAAGACTGCAAACTTGTTCAACTCAAGGTGGCCAGGAACCAAAGAGACAGACTCGAAGAGGCCAGGGATAAGATTTGTTCTTCAAAGGTACAAACCCCAGTAACTTATTACTTCCTCCAAATATACCCCACCTCCAATAGCCCATATAAGCATGAATTCATCGATCAGTTAACTCATTGACTCATTGTGATCCAATCATCTCTCAAATGCACTCTTTGCTAAGAACCAAGTCTTTAATACATGAGCTCTTTGGGGTAACATTTCATATCTAAGCTATAGCTGTAGGATATTCCCATTGCTAGGATTCTGTCCACAAGCCTTTAATGATCTAACAATACATTATCTCAGTAGCTTCATCAATCCTAGCCCTTCCCCTATACCCTAAGGTTCATCCCTACTGAATTAATGAGGTGCCTTCTCATAGATTTATAATTTCCTGTACTTGAACAACCTTTCCCTATTAAAATTCACCAAGTTCATTCTTTTCATTTAAAATGCAACTGGAGCTTCACTACCTTACATGTTGTTTCTATCACAGCATTTAACACACAGTATTATAATTGCATGTGTGCACATATATTACCCTCACCCACTAAAATTTAAGCCCCTGAAGGCAGGGACATCACGGTTTAATGCAAGAACAATCGTGGTTGTCAGTCCTCACATTCTACCTTGTTTCTGAGGCAGGGTCTCTCTTGTTGGCCGGCAGTACCTACTTGAGGCCAGCTGGCCTGCAAGCTTCTGGGATGTTCTCTTGTCTCTGCATCCTCTCTCACAAAAGGACTACTAGGCTTATGGACTTGCACCACCACATCCAGCTTTTATATGGGTTCTGGAGCTCTGAACTCAGTCATAAAACATGTGGCAAGCATTTTCTATCACTGAGTCATCTTCTCAATCCCCTTACTATGATTTTTAACCCATTGCATTTAAATTAGTTCATTGTAAGAAAACTATTGGCTTTCTTTTTCTTATTTATAATAGTTTCAACTGGTTGTCTTGAGACTTTTTTTTTAGACCAAAATTTGTATTATCTGGATATGATTATTTTCATAATTGATCTCTGTTACTTCATAGTTGTGTTTCATAATTTATTGCATTATCCATACATTCAAGAATATGGTCAACTACTGATGATAACTTGAAGTCTATATTTTATTTCTGACTTCACAACAGTCACTTTCTTGCTACAACAGTCATTTTTTTGTATTTTATGAGACAGGGTCTCCCTGTAGCTCCAGTTAGCCTGGAACTCATAGAGATCTGCCTGCCTCTGCCCCCTGAGTGCTGGAATTAAAGGTGTACAGCACCATGCCCAGTGACTTTACAACAGTCACTTAGATATATATAGATGATAGATGATAGATAGACATAGACATAAACATAGACATAGACATAGACATAGACATAGACATAGATATAGATATAGATATAGATATAGATATAGGTATAGATAGTTCTTAGATATTATAAGACTGGGACAGGGGGAGTCTTGAGTTGTTTACACAGCTTCCTTCTCCTCTTGTCCTAACCTCATTATGTCTCACAACTAAGGAGATGGGGAATGGAAGATGACGACAATCTGCCTACATCTACAATTATTCCTTTCTGTTTCAAAGTTTAACATTGATTCTCTCCTACTAAGATCCCCAACTTATGAATCAACATTTTGATTCATCTCTTATTTTGAGTACATCTTCAAATAACTTTACTGGGAAGGCTATATTGGCAGTGAATGTATCTATTCATATTTAGAATATTTTACAAAAGTGTTCAAGGGCACATAAGATGAAGCATTAAAATAGGAATAGAGAAGGAAAAACAATAACAAAAACATAAATTTGAACTAGGACATATATACATACTTGTATATATGGACAAAAAGTCCCTGGACATGCAAGAGAATAAAATAGCAATGAATTTGAAAACTAAAATTTTATTTCCCTGTCACAGAAAGTTTCAAGCGGGTAAAGTCCCCTGCAGTGTCTTACAGGCCCAGGCTAATTGATTATATTGTAATTCATCTGTCATCTCTAAAACATAGTCCACATGCACATGGTTCATGGTGGAATTTCTTCAAAAGTTTAAAAATGTAACTACAACATGATCCATCTATCCTACTTCTGGGAATATATCCAAAAGAAACGAAGTCCACATACAAAAGAAATACCAGACATGCCTACATTTATTCAAGTACCATTGACAATAAGTATTATATGGAATCAGACTGAACACCCGTATATGAATGGATAAAGAACGTGGTATATACACAAGGAACTAGTATTTAACCATAAAAAGGAAGGAAATCTCACTTGCAGCAAAATAGAACTGGAGAATATCAAGTTAAACAAAGTAAGATATACATAGAAAGGCAAGTATCACATGTTCTATTCATACGTGGAAACCAAAAGTTAAAAATCAAGTAAAAGAATAATGTTTACTAGGAATGGTAGAGGCAGGTGGAGACAGAAGCCAAGGGTGGAGTCAGGGTGACTGGACAGAGTCAGAGTCGATGTATGCTGCATGTGGAAAGATAACACTAAATTCCATTAACGTGCAAGTAATATGTGTTAGTCAAAAATATATAGGCCAGCTGGGTTCAATATATAGATATAGATATAATGTTAATTTAATTTCTAGAGCTGACTAAAACCCCTAACATTAATGTAAAATGGATCACATTCATAATACATGTATACTTTGCAAAGGTTTAAGAGTTTAGTCTTGACAATTGCAATAGCTTATCTTCAGTGGCTAAAAGGATCATTAAAGAGTTGGGGCGGGGGACTAAAACGATACTCGCCAAATGTCAGTGCTTCCTTTCCAAATATGAACTGAGCGAAACAGTGTGATTCATTACAAGTAAAATCAAAGATACTGCGGACAAAATACATCACATGTATATCGGCCTAATCCTCTGAGAACAGAATTACTGTGGGATGCCAATGACCTCACTTAACCGCACTTGTCTCTATTCCTCAATCTGTGAAAAAGGGTTAATCATTTTAACCTACTTCTCAGAGACAGCAGGTAGCTTAGCCATATTAACAATAAACTAATTTAAAACACAAATTATGAGAATATTTTAGGAAACACTGTAAGTTTTCATAGTAAGAAATGTGAATTTCCTCTGCCCTAAGATTGTTGCTAGGGCTCCAGCTCGTCACTTAGGACAGAAATATAGTGTGGCCTACCCTTTCGGCAACTACAGATATTTTCTCAACTGTCTTTTTTTTTTAATAAAAGCTTGACTTTTTCTAGGTGTAAAAAATGACTTTGATCCTATCTCAGCCAGTGATTCAATGGAAGGCAACTCAGCCAGAAAGATTTAAGAGCACTGCCCCCAACTTACAAGACTCCACTGAAAAATACTCATTTAGCAGTTTGAAAGTTACCTTGACCTAGAATTTATGCTAGAAATAACAAAGGCATAAAGATAAAAACCACTTTAGCCCACTAATCAAAATAAACTTACCCTAGACAAATTTGTTAAATAAAAAGGGCAAGTCAAGTCAATTGTCTCCTTCACAGCTACAGGAGCATGAATACCACACTCTTAAATGTTGGCGCTAAAATAATCCAGTTCATTGTTTCTCCAGAGATTGGAATACCAGAAGACACTGAAGTTTATTGTCAAGCATTTATCATGACAGTTATTAAAGAGTCAACATGCATTTGTGTTTTGTAGAAATGTTCACAATCCTCTAACACCCAGAAAGCTAAAATTCTGGAGCAGAGAGCAGATCAAGCAAGCATTAAGAGAATCTAAAACCATACAACAGATGGTGGTGTTAAACCCTGCCAGACTACAATTTATTAACACCTACAAATAGATTACTTCTGTTGAAGTCAACAGCCTGGGAAAGAAATGGATTTTCTATAATCCAGCTACCCAGTTTCCTTTCAATTTTCTAAAGATTACAACTTCCATTTTATGACATGGCCACATTTTTTCCACCATAGGGCAAAAGATAAATCACACTGAGGATAATGGGGGTAGGATCTCAACACAGGGACATCATAAATCCCACTTCTAGAAGGGTTGTAAGCCCTCCCATTACATAACAGAAACAAATATGCAGAGCTAGGCTTCCACTTACCTATCTGATCACACAGCCTATGCAAAGATGCTGAAAAAGTCGAATTACAGCAGCTCCACAATCAAAAAATGACACAGTTTTGTATTGCCCTCTCTTCCAATTCAAAGAGAAAGAACTCCCCAATTTTAATAATAGAGAGCTTCCTGTGGAGGTATTCCAAACTATTTCAGTGGAGTTTCCAGAGAGAAAGTTAAATTTGGGGAAGAAATTAGAAAACAAACTAAAAAACACAATGAATAAAAGGACTAGATTATTTTCAATTTGGCAAAACAAAAGGTGTAGCATTTATTACGTCTAATTTTTTCCCCTTAAAGATGTTGGAATAAGGCTTTGAGGTTGTAAAGGGGTTGATTATCATGTTATTACCATAACATCACGGGCTATTCTAGCCAAGTATGATCATAACTTCTAGAATAACTAGAGTTGAAAGGAAATTTTTAAATTAAAGCAGCATTAATCATGAAATAAAATTATATTCTTGCTATTCAGAGTAGATATTCAAGAATAATGAAAATCTAAAGAGAAGAGGAAATGTTTGGATTAGTTTGAACTCATAAAATTTAAGGGCATAAAGATAAGTCTTTTTAATAAAAATAGAGCAACCTTTCCGCAGGTACTCAAACAATACCAGATGATGTAACATTTGTATGAACCTATCTGCTACATACATTTCAGGCAGGAATTGTTACATTCACTGGGTCAGTTTAAATAGTATGCTTAGATAGAAGTAATCAAAGCAGAAAGTAGATCAGAAAACTTTTCAGGTCCAGTATTAGAAATGGAATTAGCAGAATGTTAGGCGGTCTCTGTGCTTCTACCTCCTCTGGCCCTGGAATAGCTGAACAGTGTTCCATCTGAAGGCTCATCTACAAGATTTATCAGAAAGACCTCTCCTGAATGAAGGATCTTTTAAACTTCCTAGGGAACTGTGTGATTGCAGTTTTCCACTGCATACGGTAAGTGTGAAAGTGTGTTAGCAAATATGATGGAAATGCTAATTAGAACATTAAGGCAATTTCTTCAATGTAAAATGAGCATACAAATAAACAGTACAGGCAATGGAACACTGCAAGCTCTTAAATCAGATGCTGTACATTTGGAGAGAAATGTGAACTATATGTTACCTCCTTTTCTTCAGGCTAGGCTGAGAGTATTACTAATTTAAATCTATTAGCCACCAACCCAATGCATAACCAAAAACCATTCCAGATATTAAACAAGAAGTAGTCTCATAGTAAGATAGTTCTTAATTTCTAATTTTGATTCAAATGCACACTAGGATTAAAAGTGCCCATGAAAAAACATCTGAATCTCTCTCTGTTCTGTCTGTTGTGAGAGATCAAATTTACAAATTCATTTGCCAAGGTAGTAGAAACCAAAAAGTCTAGTGCCTCCTGCTCTGTCCCCACAGACACACTCGGTGGAGCTAAAAAAGTTAGCCCTTAGAGCTAAGAGCTAGAGCCTGCTTAGCACATACAAGTCTCTGGATTTAATGTGCAGAACTACAAAAAAAAAATGGCTAACAAAAGTTTTTCCCTCTCCCCAATTCCAACTCTTTCCTTGTGCCCCTTTTAGTGGTGCTTGTGTGTGCTTGTGTTTAGGGGTGACCACTGGGGATTGGATAGCCAACCAGGGAGTTCATCCCCTAGAGAAAACTGATTCTCCCTCCCTCAACAGTCATTGATCTCTGTAGTTCTTCATTTAAAAGTGTGATCTTGTTAAACATCCCCCATCCACATAGGCATGTCAACTGGTATTAGCATTATGTAGATTTTGTTTAGGCAATCATATTGTTTAGATGGGTACAGCCTCCCTATTATGACTAGAAGACTCTATCTGGCAACAGGCATCCTGGTCCTCTGGCTCTTACCATCTTTCTGTCCCCTATTCTGGAATGTTCCCTGAGTCTTAGGTGTAGATAAATTATAAATGCATCAGTGTATCAACTGGAGCTGTACCCACCCACATCCCCCCCTTTTGACCAGTTGTAAAACTTTGTAATAGTCTCTGTTGCAAAAAGAAGCTTATTTGAGGAGTAATGAAAACTATACTTACCTGTGGATATAAGGATAAGTATTTAGAATACAGTAAAAAGAATGATATTGGTTTAGGAAAGTGGCACTAATAGGTTTTCCTTGAGGGTCTATGACCTCTCCACCTACAGGCATTTGGCTAAATTTACATTACCAGGCATAAATTCCTTCCTGGTCATTGCCAGGCCTTAAATCCAACTAGACAGCTATTGGCAACTCCCAAGATAAGGGTGCCACTATTGCACCCTTAGGGACATCTTGACATGTGAGTCATCAAGTGATTTTAGGCTTTATAGTTGTATAGAACTATTGATTGCTTTTCTCCCTTGGCTGCTTGAATAGCACTTTCTGATACTCTAAGAGCTAGTCCTCAGGGAGGAAGCTTCCTGGTCAGTTCCAGCTTGATTTCTCCAAGTTCTGTGTCTAGAGTGTATGGTGTCTTCAGCAATAGGGTCTTACCTTCAAGTTCTGGGAGACAACTGTGCTGGATAGCTTTAGTGTCAACTTGACACCCCTGGGTTGAGGGAGCCTCAACTGGGGAATTGCCTCCATAGGACTGGCCTGTGGCCATGTCTGAGGGGCATCTTCTTGAAGAGTGATGTGGGAGGGCCTAGCCCACTGTGGGTGGTGCCACCCCTGGGCAGGTGGGCCTGTGTTGCATAAGAATGCAGGCTGAGCAGGGACTGAGGGAGCAAGTCAGTAAGCAGAGTTCCTCCATGGCCTGTGCTTCAGCTCCTGCCTCCAGGTTCCTGCCCTGAGTTCCTACCTTGGGCTCCCAAATAAACTGTGACCCGGGAGATGCAAGATAAAATAAACCCTTTTCTCCCCAAGTTGGTATTGGTGAGAGTGTTTTGTCACAGCAGTGGAGAAACAAACTAGGACAACAACCAAGGGAAATGACCACTGACTGGAAGGACGGTTTCCCAAGCCCTGCAGTGGGGCTTTTCTTAGCTAGCCTTTGGCTATTTACATAAGTAAAAGAATTTTTTTAATTAGACTTGCAAAAGAAAACAAATGCTTTTTACACCAAGGATATAGTATAAAGGGCATCCGTTTCTTAAAGACGCTCCTTCTTGTACTATTTTAACTAAAGGCCAGGAAGTCACAGGATCTATATTTCAGTGTGGACTTTTCCAGTGCAGCCGTAAATGGGGGGGTGGGGGGTTTTCCCATTTTTCTGAAAATAAACACCCTTCACTCTGTTAGCAAGCCCACTAAACCAGTTAGGATTTTTAAAATTAAAAAAATAATAATAAAAGAAAAGAACAGAGCTAATGGGAAACTTCATTATTCTACCAAAGTTGACCCAATGCTGGCAAATCTTTTGGTCTTTGATTTTTTTTTTTTTTTTTTTGTCTCTTTGGGACAGGGTCTCCCTGTGATCCCAGCTGGCCTAGAGTTTCCTGGGTGGATCAGGCTGGCCTCAAGCTCATGGGGATCTGCCAGGCTCCACCTCCCAAGTGCTGGGCCTGAGGACATGTATCACCACGCCTGGCTTTAGTCTTTGATTTCTTATCCTTACTTTTCCACCCTTAAACTTCATTGTATATATATTTTTATGTAACCTGCTTCAAGTTATTTCTTGAAAAAATGTATTAAAAATTGGCTCTCTTTGGAATAATAAAAATATTCTTTAAAAAAATTTAAAGACATTTAAAATTTAAAGACTGAGCATTTTTACTGGCTAGCTGTGCATTTAATGTTCCTGTTACAGAAGTTATAATCTTAATTTCAAAATTACTCAAAATTTCCAGTAAGCCATTATTCGTAGGGATAGTTAATATAAACATTACTTTGGTCAATGAAAAACAAAAAGTCAACCATTTCCCCTCCTTTCCTCCTTTGAACAAGTCCACATCCTTCTACAGCACAAAATTGATCAATGGAACCTATGAAATTATTTAAAATAGCCATTTACTTCTTTTAAAATACTATTTTAATATTCTGTTTTCCTACTTTAGCCCATATTTGTGAAATAAATTATTTATTGTGAATTCTTATAACCTCATAATTATATGGCAAATTGCTATAAATACATGTCAATTACCTTCTCTGTGGAAGAAAATTTAAAGAGGTATCTTATTATTACAATTCTTCTCACAAACAACCAGCTACATCCTTCTCCCACACGCACACCATCACCCACCAATCACAACCTGTAATGCTGAGAGGAAACACAGCCCTTGGAATTTCTAGATTTAGAAATAGTTCATAAACCAGAGGGTCTTTAATAATAGCTTCTATTTCTCGAGCACTATAAAGGTTTATTACCCACCTTATGTCATTTTCACTGCCCTTGTCTGCCAGCATGGACCCTACAAGGCTGAACTCTATCAAGTATGGGTCCAGGTTCTGAGATGCCGGTTTTTGGACCCATGGGATCCTACTCAGGGAGTCCCAGGGACTTCTCTCCTCTCTCTCTGCTTCAGTGCAAGATGCTGGCAGTGGCTGCTCACCTCTGAGGCCACATCTTTCCTGCACAGTCCACGGTCTCACCAGGTTCTAACAGAGAATGCAGATGTTGCTAGTCTTTGCTGCATTATTCTTATTTACTCTCTTAATCCTGCCACATCCGTGCATTTAGTGTCTTCTTTGACAGATCTGTATTTGAACCATTTGTGGCTCAAACTTTAAGATAGTTCCTGTGTTTCTCTTCTTGTTACTGCAACAATAGAAAGCAAAAGCAGCTTCGAGAAGGAAGGGTTTACTTTGGCTCACATGGTGGGGAAGTTGTAACAGGAAGAGCTTGAGGCAGCTAAGCACATCTGTTATTCAGGAAGCAGAGTGTAATTAATTCTGGTATTCAGCTAAATTTCTCTTTCTTTATGTGGTCTGAGATGCCATCCCATGGAATGGTGTTCATTTAGGGTGGGTCTTCCCACCTCAATTAACTTAATCTAGATAATTCTTCACAGACACACACAGAGCCTTTCTCTTTAGAGTTAAAGCCTTCTACCTCTTGTCACCATAGGCCCATGGCCATCCCATAATGCAAAGTGCATTCAGTCCAACTGTAAAAGTTTCCATAGTCTTTAATAGTTCCAGCACCCTTCAAAACTGCAAGTGCAGAGTCTTCTTTGTGACTCATACAATCTCTTAACTATGAGCTCCTATAAAATGTAAAGTTGCATATTTCTGACATAGAATAACATAGAGCAAACATTCTCATTCCAAAAGGGAGGAAGGAGGGCATAGCAAGGAAAGATTGGACCAGAGCAAGACTGAAACCCAGCAGAACAAAGAGTTCTCAATTCTGCACTATTTTCCAGGACCAGGGACTTGTGATGGCATCACCTGGGCACCAATGTACCCTAGCTGTGCTGCCTAGAGAACACATGGCCCATCTCTTAGACTGGCACCAGTTCTTACATTCAGCTTTCCTCAGCAGATGTCCCATTGCCCTGACACCTCCAGCATCCTGAGTTTCTCCATTGCAGTCTAGGCTTCACTTTCATAGCTTCATGCAGTGGCCTCTCAGGGTCTCCTGACATACATTGTTTGTCCTCAGTGGTGCTCTGAAATCCGGTGCAAGGCTCCATGACCCATTTACTTTTTCATCTTTCATTCTTGCAAAACCAGTACCACATGGACAACACTGCCTAGTTCTGCTGCCAGGTGGGATGGAGCCTAGCCCTCTTGGATCACAGCTGCATTGGCCTCCGTGTGCTACCCCTGAGCTAACACTTACCTCCATACTTGTTTATACACCGGGACCCCTTTTCAGTGGCATTATCAGTTCAGACTCTCAAATAAATTTGCGTTTCACAAGATGGAGCCTTGTATAAGTCGATGGAGCCTTGCCCTGAGAACACCTTTGCTGTTTGTTGTCCCAATGCCAAACACCAGCTTTCTTTCTAAGGGCACTAAACTCTCAAAATCATAGAAGCTTTTGTCTTCTGCATTCTCTTTCTCTGAAACGTTAAACTTGCTCGCACCTATTTCCTCAGCAAGCTTTGCATTTTCTTATATTTTTGCTCCCACGTTTGCTCTCTCTCACTGTAGACCTGTATGAGAACAACAACAACAAAAAAAAATAGTGACCATGGAAGAGTCTGAATGTGATCCTGCTTTGAAACTTCTTCCACCTAACAAATTAGTTCATTTCCCCTGGATTCAGCCTCACTTAAGTTCTTGGGACATGGGCAAAATACAGCCAGATTCTTTGCCAAACTATCACACAAATGACCTCCAGCTCAGCCCCCATTGAGCCAGTTTTTTTGTGTGTGTACCTTGTAAAATCTCTTACCTTTAAGTGTGGGTAAGCCTGGCCTCATCAGTCAAGTCCTGTACATAGAGGGTTGGGGCCACAGATAAAAACATGTTAAAGATGTCTAAAGGTGTGCAGATACTCTCCTGTTGACCTTGAAAGAATAAAATGTACATTGTAGAAAAGACAGTATGGGAAGCAGCGTTGAAGCTATTGGTGGTCCCAGTTCACAACAGGTGCCACAGCTAAAGCCTAAAGAAGTTTGGAAGGTGGCTCTTAGATTTCTCATGAGTTCATCCCTTGACAGCACCTTCACTTCAGGTTTTGAGCCTCCAACAAAAGACACAGCAGCTCATGAGACTGTTGCACGGGACTATACAGATGTAGAGAAGAAGGTAGCTTGTCCCAGGACCCCCAGAGAGCCGAGAACATAGTCTCATTAAAGCCTCTGCTTCCCTAAAGCCCTCTCTTCTACACTGCCATCAGTGAGAAGAAAGAAGATCCTTCATAGCTATGGGGGGATGTGGTTTTCTTTTGTTTTGTTCTACCCTGTTTTACTGCAAGTTTCTGTGTCATGTATCACACTGGTTGTGAGAAACCAACCTAACTACCCTGGAGAAAAATATGAGGATCCTAGGGGCTTGAGCCAAAGACTAGATACAAAGGACATCAAGGAGGCATTTCAGGGTTTCTGCCAAATAGCTACTATTGTATATTCTTAATTAGTACTATGTCAAGAATTATTTTAAGAGTTATATACATCAGTATATAATATATATTTCATACAACCATCAAAAGCTTTCTCAGTTATTCAGGTAAACCCTGAAATGTATAATATACCCATGTCTGGGATAAATAGATGGCTCAGTGGTTAAGAGCACTGGTTGTTCTTACAGAAGACCTGGGTTCCAATCCCAGCAAACACATGGCAGCTAACAACTTCTGGTAACTCCAGTTCCAGGGGATCTGACAGCCTCTTCTGTCCTCCTTGGGCATTGCACTACACAGGTACACTTACCTACATGCAGGCAATACACACATACACATAAAATAAAAATAATAAATAAAATATTTTTTTAAATCATGTTACAAAATTATACAGTGATGTTAACTTTATGGGGAGCATGTTTGGGTCTTTCAAATATAAGGATGGAGAAGAGACTTACCGTTGTTCTTGTACTCAGGGACATTACCCACGTTTTCCTCAAACAAAGTTGAGTTGCTTTTGACTATGATGCTTCCTTCTAGAGTTAAATCCACTTTTACACTTTATTTTTAAATTTTATTATACAAATTGATCATAAGCTCAGCCACATATTTGACTGACTGAAGGAACCCATGTGTGTAAGGGATTGAATTGTTGTCTCCTATGCAAATAATGGCTCAACTACCAGTTTATTAAATGGAAATGCTAGTGCTTTTCTTTATTAAAGTAACTTCATGTACTTAAAAGAAACCCATTCTTTTAGCTATTTTACATAGCTAGCCTGGCTTTCCATGTATTCTATAGTTTGAACTTTTTAAAAGATATCCATCCCTTAAAGTTTATCTGCATTAGTGAGTTTGCATTGTCTTCAAAACTGATTTCTTAACTTCGTTTGAATGAATTATGGTTGAGAATATTAAAAGCTCTTTGTCTTCCTTAGGCATCTCAATAACCTGCAAGTTGTACGGTTCTGGTTCAATATCCTTTTTCTCTCCTCCAATTCCTGTCACTGTTTGAAAATTAGGTGAACGGCTGGCTAACTCCTTTCATAAATCAAATAACATTCTTCCTGTGGTTTCAATGGAGTAAGTCAAGCTTTGGAAACTAGCACAGATACTTACAGTAACACTGTTCCAGGGACCCCCAGGAACGAAAGACTTTATGAAATTGGTCTATATTAGTCGCATTCCCACTCAGCATAGTCACAAGCTCTGCTGCAGTTGCAAACAATGAGATGTTTGAATTCTAAATCAGTCCTTCAAGTATGGAAGTTTGCTTCTCTCTCCTCTTTGACTTCTTTTTATTCCTTCTTGCCCCAGTAAAATCCTAGCTGCAATTGGTGCAAAGACCTCATATTCTAGCTCTCGATTTCCCCAGAGAACAAAAAGTTTGTATGAACCAGTGATCGTGGGTGAAAGCTGAAGGAAGGGAAGGCCTTTCCGCAGTGTATTCTATTTCCCTCCTGACCTTTTCTACACAGATTCAAACATCCTCACCTCACTCCAATTCAAAACAAATTACACATATATAGCTCCTCACCACGCTTATATTTTCTAGGCAGATTTCTAGAGTTAGCCATATTTTTTTTTCACAATACTAAGATAAAATCCTGCCATGCTTGGTGATACACGCCTTCAGTCCGAGCACTCGGGAAGTAGAGGCAGGTAGATCTCTGTGACTTCAAGGCCAGCCTGGTCTACATAGTGAGTTCCAGGCCAGCTGGGGCTTTAGGGAGACCCTGTCTCAGAAAAAAAAAAAAAAAAAACAGAATCCAGAACCTGTGTCCGTATAAGCTTTAAAAACAATGCTCTGCCACTGAGCTGCATACCTAGACTCTCTACCTGTTTCCTTGTTTTGTTTTTGTTTTCACTTTCGTTTTGGTTTTTTGACCCAGTAATTCCCTATAGCCCCAACTGGCCTGGAACTCACTATTGTAGAAAGGCTGGAGGTCTACATGCCTCTGCCTCCCAAACTCTGAGATTAAAGGCTTGTTTTCTTAACCAGCTACTGTTGGAATCCTCCTTCCATTGCTTTGCTCAAACAGCATTTGCTAAAGTTGTCAATAATCTCCTCATTGCTAAATTCAAGGGCTTTTTCTTTATTTATTTTATTTCCATTTTAAAGTTATTTATTTTGTTTGTTTGTTTGAGGGTGGGGTACATGCCATGGTGCTTGTGTGGATGTCAGAGGACAACTTGCAGGAATCAATTCTGGGAGCTGGAGAGATGGCTCAGTGGTTAAGAGCACTGGCTGCTCTTGCAGAGGACCTGGGTCAGTTCCCAGCACTCAGATGGCAACTGACAACCATCTGTAACTTCAGTTCCAGGGGAATCCAATGCCCTCTTCCGACCTCGGTGTGCATTGCATGACACAGGTGCACTTACATACATACATGCAAGCAATACATTCATACACATAAAATAAAAATAATAAATAATTTTTTAAAAATAGTCAGTTGTCTCCATCACGTGGGTCAAGGGATCGAACTCAGATCATCAGACTTGGCAGCAAGCTGAGCCATCTTGCCAGTCTCCATTTTATGTATTATCTCTAAAACATTCCTCTTAACATCTCTTTGACTTCCGGACCATACATTTCTCATTTTCTTCTCTCAGCTGTTTCATCTCTTATTTATTTGTAGGCTAGTTCTGCTCTGCCAGCCATTAAATGTTGACAAAGAAATCCTAAGGATGAATTTTGAGAATTATCTTTGGAATCCCCTCTTCAAAGATGAATAATTTTGCCTTCTGGTTTCCAAATTCATCTATTTCCCATGTCCAGTATCATAACCTCTCATCATGCAATGGCCATATATTACATGACCAGATTCCCTTGTCCTCTGTCCCATCCGGACATGTTCTCCACAATGAAGACAGAAAGGTCTCTTAAATATGCAAACTGGGCCATGCCATCCCGGCCTCCCCGCATATCCAGTTTACTATTGCTTTGAAATAAAGATCTTCACATGATCTGCATGTTCTGCCTGCTGCTCGGCCACTCAGCCTGCACCACTGTTGCCTTCTTACTCCCACGCTGCCTTGAGCATCAATATCCTCCATAGACACAGCGACAGCTGTGAGCTCTAGGAAGGAGTGTTCACTCGTCAACTCATTCAAAACTTGCTTTCTCAGGGAGGCCTCCCCTGACCTCTCATCTATGCTGTATCCTTTAATTGTGGATTTCATAATTTTATATATTCATATATAGTCATTATTTACATCATTTTAATTAGTGTGACTTTTTGATAATTTACTTAAAGTTTACCCACGCACACTAAACTAAGTTCCCTGATTAAACACACTGTGGCTCAGCAACTAAAAATGCTTGCCATGAAAGTCTGATTACTTGAGTTTAGTCTCTGGAACTCACAATGGAAAAGAGACCAATTTCCAAATTTCAGCCTCTGACCTCCAGATGTGAACCAACACACACACACACACACACACACACACACACACTAAATTAATGCAAAAATAATAACAGTAAAGTGGTAAAATATCCTCTTTGTGTCTAAAAGATATTCCATAAAAAGTTCTCAATATTCTCCTGAGCAAATGAATGAAAAATATTAAAGCCATAGATGGGAAACTGGCAGGACTTGACCACACCTCTCTCTCTGTCTTCTTTGAAGGAAACCATAAGAAAGTATGTGGGGAGCTCAGTAAAAATAATGAACTACCCACTCAACCATTACTCAAAATTAGTCCCAAAAAAAGTTCCAAAAGCTTTGTGAAAGTTAATTAGTAGAATGAAATAGCAGGTCAAGATGCCTATGTATAATTTATAGCATCCACGTGTCCTAAGTGTACCAGAAAGTAGTATCAGACCCAGAACTAGTCACCTTGGGCTTTTAACTTGGACCCCTATCTAGGGACCCCACACCAGCTGCTCATACAGACTGAAAAGGTCAAGAGGCCTAGAGGTTGAGCCCCACAGGCTCTACCTTCCCTTTCCCCTACTTGCCCGGACAGTCCTGAGTTGGAAAGAAGCCTCGTCCAGGTCCATTCTGATGACACTATCACAGCTGACCTTGTACATAACTCTACATAGTTCTAGCCAATGGCCATTGTGCATCTGTTTGGGGGTAGTGGAGATGTGGCTTGGATTTTCATGTGGGGGTATCCACAGGCATATTCCAGAGATCCCCCTACAGGACAAGACTGAGCTCAGGACAGGAGTACAATAGGGTCAAGAGCCTCCATGTACATTAAATAAATGAAAGATAATAGAGAATTAAAGCTGTGCAGATGTCAGGCAGGGTCATTAATTAGGAATTTATCCCTATAATAAAACTGATTTCTACCTCTTCCCATCTGCTTCAACCATCAAGCTAGATCATTCTTCATGCCCTCCTGTCCCTTCTTCACCATTTACAATGTAACTTGTTACCCACCTTCCTGAATACAAACTTCTCTTACAAGGCCTCAAATCCCCTCATAGTCTGCATTTGATGGAGATCCTCCTTCTAGGAAGGTCATTTACACACTCACGTGCACTCACTTCTTACCTGTGCTGCACCTTCACTCAGACGTAGCTATGTTCTCTCAGCCTGCCCAAAAAGGGCCCAAATCTCAAGGCCTTACTTACATTTTCATCAAGCCTCTGAGATTGCTCAAAGCACTTTTGAACTGGGCTTATCTCTGCATTTCCATAGCAGAAATGTCATGTAATTGCACTTATGGGCCACATAATCAGAAATCTAACTATGTAGGCCCTGTTAATTTTTATAACAAGGGCAAGAACTTATTAGCCATTCCAAAATGTAGATTTGAAAGCAGTCTCAAGAAAAGTCAACCTTATTTAGATGCAAGTACCAACCTAGGCTTAGCATTAGTCATTAATAATTTCTTTGCAGATGGAATGAGGACTGGCATTTAGCAAACTGAACAATCCTTCCAACAGTGAGCTATGTTCAATCAGGGCATATCCAAATACCAATTGCATATTTTTCTCACTCAGGGATGCCTCTTAGTTTCTCGCGATAGTTCCACAAAAGAGAAGGTCTTCTCACGGAGTACTGCAGCGATGAACCAAAGCATCATACAGGGATTTGCCACATAGTAAGGCTTTTCAGGAGAGTTCAAAGGCTGGGGTATCATCTCCAAAACTCTGGGAATACTTCTGGATGGCCCCAGCTTGTTTTCAATACTTTCCATTCATTTCAGATCAAAACATCCTTCACCCCTCACCTCCCTCTGCCAGGCACACAAAGTTTCATAAGGTGCTTACCTTATATGCCTCCAAAGCTCAACGAAACACCTGCTATTTAGTCAAATTCATGAAATTGTGGTATTTCAATGCTGACCATAATTGTAATCACCAATGGAGAAACAAGTACGCCACACATTGTTCTTAATACACTCACAAACACATAAAGTAAAACCATGAAAACTTCTTTGATCTCTTTCCTCAAAAAAAAATCACTAATAAGCATGGATGGCCTTTTAATCAATGTTTCCTGACACATTATTTGGTAAATTTTCAGTCATAAATACATGAAACACTCACTTACTGACAACAGCACACAACAATTTACCATATAATATCTAGTAAGGAAAATCTAGTAATAAAAAGCCACCAGGGGGAAAATAAATACTATTAATTCTGTTGTAGAAGGAAAATCTCATTTTTTTATTCATCCATCAATTCTAGCCTGGCATATTATGCATATCATAATTTCTGAACTTAGACTTTTATGTTTTTGATTAGCTGAGTTACAGTCAAAGGAAAAAAACAATAAGCAAAAAAATTCCCCAGAGGAATATGCAAAAATTACTTTTCATTTACTTTGAAATAGGTTAAGAGTACTGAGAAGCTGTTTAATTTTTTTACATTGTTTTGATGAATAGCTTCCTAAATTCCTCACTGAAGCTAATGTTTTTCACCAACAAGTAAAGAAAATGGACTTAATCTTGACCATTTCTACTCAGACAAGATATTTTACTACATTATATTAAACATTCTTATAGAACTTGTATAATTATTTTATGCTATAGCATAAAATAATTATGCATACACACAGCTTCCTATCCTCTAGTCTAAATGGCTAGAAATCATGTTAGTGAGATATTGCTGTCATTAAATGGAAATAAATGGGAAAATAAAGACTGCTAGCCAAAGAAAGAGAAGAGGAAGCCACTAATTTTTTTCTGAATCTAACGTGTTTTAAAGATCATATCAATTTCTCATCAATTGAAGTTTTGCCTTCATAAGAGTTCTTCTTCAAATTACTTTCTTTTCTTCAAGTCTCCTGGGTGAGCTTAGATGAAGAGGTAAGAGAAGTCAAGCCATGTTATCTGGCCTAATTAAATGTTTTCAAATATAAGAGGGTTATGAAATGGCTCAAAAGAGAAGTTTGTAGGAAGTCAGGTAAAAGGGTAAAAGGTCTTGTTGTAATTACTGAGGGAGAGTGGGACCTAGTGGTTACAGCAGATGGGAAGAAATTGAAATCAATTTTATTATATGAATAGATGTCCAGCTCGACAGACTCAAACAGGAGAACAGTCACTTTAAGGGTGCTTTACAGGCAATTCCAGATCACAAAAGCATCTCCTTGTGCATAATAAAAGCACATGCATGTGTTTGATATAAAATATAGTTTACCTTTTGAACCATTCAAGTCTTGGCTTACTTTAGCATACCTGCAGGCACTAAGCCTTTAGGTCCACCATTAGTTAATCCCATTGCAGGACCACAACACAAATAACCTCCCATACAAAAGTCCCAGAGACAACATGCTGCTGCCAGATATAAAACTGCAGATAAAACATGTTGTGGAGGGCCCGGTGTAGTGGCGCACGCCTTTAATCCCAGCACTCGGGAGGGAGAGGCAGGCGGACCTCTGTTGTGGGGTCAAAGCCAGCCAGGGCTATATAGTGAGTTCCAGGACAGCTGGGGCTACAGGGAGACCCTGTCCCAAAAAAACCAAAAAAAAAAAAAAATGTTGTGGAACATGAAAGCAAGGCCAGAAAGTTCTTATTCTCTGAGGTGAGAAAAGAAAAATCCACCCTCAAAGAATTGTTAGTGAAGTAGATTTGGATAGTTCTCAAATATAATCAGGTGGTCAAGGCTAACATCAGACAACATCTGGAATGTAACGATGAAGAAAAGCAATGAAAGATTAACTACTGGCACTTTTTCTTGATAATGTGAGGTAATTCTCACACTCAAAACAAACAAACAAAAAAAAGTGATCACAGAGGTCATAGAGCACACACTGTGAGCAGATCTTTAGGTAAGAAGTTGTTGTTGTCATTATAGAAGTCCAGGACATGGCCCAGTGTGGTGGCACACGCTTTTAATCCCAGCACTTGGGAGGCAGAGGCAGGCAGATCTCTGTGAGTTCAAAGCAGCCTGGTCTACATAGTGAGTTCCAGGACAACTGGAGCTGTCCAGGACATACCATTCTTTTAATGAGCAGTCATCTCTGGCTTGAATGAGAGTGATCCATCACACTGGTCTAGATCAATGTAAACGTGCCTGATGATCTTCAGAACTTGGCTCAGAATCATTCATCTGTTTGTCTGAATTACGCACCAAGAGTTGACTTTGTGGTAGACACTGAAGTAAATGAGGGAGACTCCTGAAACAGAATGCTCAGAATTCAGTCTAGTGAGAGAAATAGGCCAAAACTCAAATGCATGCCAGTTTGGTAACTCTGTTACCTGATTCACTTGTAATGTGGTGGTCCTGGCTTTGACTCAGGCACAGCCTCTACTCTCAGTTAGTAGGCAGTAGTCAGGTTTATGAGTCAGTCTCTGTGACTTTATTAGCATGAGTCAGGCTCCTTATAGACCAGTATGTCCAATTTAATCTCCACACATGCAAAGCTGAGATTTAAAACCATGAAAACATCATCTCATGAGACCTTGGATGAAATAGGTATTTGATGTCTTTTTCTAACAATTCATATGTGCAAGAAAATCTTTTTCTCCGAAAGAGTCATCCCTCACATGACCAGGCTTCTAGTACATGAAAACAGTTCCCTAGGAGATTTTTATCACAAGTTTGTATAAGCTTCCAGTTTATTTAATGATAGCAATTCCCGAATTTCAGTGAGTATAAGAATCCCACAGGAAGATTATTTGAAATAAACATTACTAAGCTATACTCTCAGAGATTCAGATCCAATGAAGGTAAAGACAGGATCTGGAAATGGGCACTTTTACAGTAGCCCAGATGATTCAAATATGATTGTGTCCAAGATTATACGTTTAAAAAACTTCAAAACAAACAATAAATGCTGCTGAGGATGCAAGAAAAAGGGAAACCTCATACACTACTGATGGGGTGTAAATTAGTGTAGCCATTATGAAAATCAATATGAAAGAATCCTCAAAAAAACTAAGAATTGCTATATGATTCAGCACTACCACTCCTGCATATATACCCAAAGGAATCTAAGTCGGCGTACCAGAGAGACACTTATAAATTCGTTGTAACATTGTTCAGAATAGTCAAGTTATAGAATTATCCTAGATGTCCATCAATATATGAGTTGATAAAAAAGTGATATTATACACACACACACACACACACAAAATGAAGTTTTATTAGACCATAAGGAAGAATGAAGTCAAGTCATTTGCAGGAATATGAATGGAACTGAAAAAATCATTGAGCAAAGCAAAATACAAAAGGCTCCAAAAGACAAAAGACAAATATCATGTCTTCTCCCATATGTGGAATCTATATTTAATATACACATACATGCATATATACATTAATGCATCAGATATTAATATATAAGTATGTATATAGAATAAAAGTGTTTTATACACACACATGAAAAATTCATAAAAAAACTATTATCTTGTACAATGAAAATTCCTCAATATAGTACTAAAAATGGTGTCCATAAATTTTGAGTTTTTACCTTTTAAAAATATTTTACTCATTATTTATATTTTACATGTATGAGTGTATTGCCTGCATATATGTAAGTATACCCGTGTTATGCAATGCCTGAGGAAGTCAGAAGAGAGCATTGTATCACCTGGAACTGGAGTCACTGACAATTGTTAGCCACCTTATGGGTGCTGGGAATCGATCCTGGGTCCTCTGCAAGGGCAGGCAGTGCTTTAATGATGGAGCCACTCTCCAGCCCTAAGTTTTTACCTTGATGTGAAAGTAATAAGCAGTCTCCACAAACTTATCGATACCAAGTTCAGACTCTTTACTATTACAGTATCAAATCTAAACTCAGTGCACTGTTGTAGGTCAGCTTGGTTCCATCATTTTGCTCATTCCCTTTCACTGTCTATCACCATGGCCAAGAAGATCCAGGCACCTCTGCCATGCTGCAGTCTACTTTATTGACCTTCAGTATTCCAAAAAAACTCTCTAAAATGAGCCATACTTGCAGGATGTGGTGGTGGACACCTTTGATCCCAGCACTCAGGTGGCAGAGGCAGACAGACCTCTGTAAGATCAAGGCCAGCTGTTCTACATAGCGAGTGCTAGGCCATCTGAGGCTACAGGGAGACTCTGTCTCAAAAAAAAAAAAAGAAACTAAAAAATAAATAATAAATAAATAAATACAAAATGATCCAAACTCACAAAGCTTTTTCTTTTCTTTCTTATCTTTCTTACCCTTAAGTTTTAAGGGTAGTTTTCAGGGTATACAACATATATATTATTCCACACAATACCTCTGCATAAATGTCACTTTATCATTGCATTACTATTACAACCAAGATGGAAGTGAGAAATCACACACCAAACTTTTATGATTATTTTTAAAATCCAGGTGATGTCTGGACACAGACAGAGTGAATCCACTGTGCTTCTGACACTGGGTAGAACACATTCTCCTTACCAATGTGTCTCTTCCTTCTAAACTAAATTGATCTTGTTCACACCAATTATTCACTTACTCTACGTCTGAGCATGGATAAAGCTATCTTATAGTCAGGACTGGAGAGGTGGCTCAGTGATTAAGAGGTGAAGAATGGCGTTGACTACCCTTCCAGAGGACACAGATTCAGTTCCCAGCACACACATGGCAGCTGACAACCATCCATAACTCCAATTCCAGGGTATTCTGACCTCCACGAGCATTGTGTAACAACAATACAGTTCCACAGATGCAGGCAAAACACTCATACATGTAAAAGAAAATAAATAAATAAATAATAAAATTTAATTTGGTGGCTAGAGAGATTGTTCAGTAGATAAGAGCACTGGCTGCTCTTGCAGAGGACCCGGGTTCACCAGCACCCAGCACCCACATGGCAGCTAACAACCATCTTTAACTCCAGTTCCTGGGGATCTGGCACTCTCTCTTGACTTCCTTGGGCATTGCATGACACTGGTGCACTTATATACATGCAAGCAATACACTCACACACATAAAAAAATGACAAATAAAATATTTTTTAAAACTATAAGGAGGTCGTGTGTTACTAAAGTTAGTAAGGGAATATGAAAAACTTCAAGGTCTGAAGACAGTGGATACAGCACTCAGTAGGAACTACAGAAAACCTCAGAGTTTCTAGGTAGAACATGTGGCTAGACAAGCTGATCAGGGAGAACTTCATCTGTTACCTCAGAAATGGTAGCATAAAGTCAAAGCTGGTGACGATGTTATCAAATACTCCACCTTCTAGTTATAGCTACAGATAATTGAGGCTCAGACATACTCTCCATGGCTTACTATGAGGAAGCAAAGATCGATTCAGTGGCCCCTAACTGATCACTGATCATCCAAGTCCTCTCCCTCAACCAAACTTCGGAACAAAAGACTAAAGAGGGGAAAGGTAGATATAGTAAGGGGGATGCCTAATGAGGAAGGGCTCCAGCCTTGTTTCCAACAACCGACCTGTTAGCACATCGCCTAGTTGCCCTTTATGTGCTCATGATACTTGAGGATTTGATGCTACCCAAGAGCCATTGCTCACTTTCAACAGTCTCCATCATTGCCAGCCTAGCAACATAATGCCTGAATGTTAATTACTGTAGTCTAAGATACAAGTATCTTTGCACTTCTATGACTGTGAGTCAAACACTTAACATTTATTTTTAATCTTTCATTAACTCATTATTTCAAAACTCTCTCCTGAGAGTTTAGTCATGAGAATAAAAAATACCCAACTCACATTGTAAATGAACCTCAAGTCTGATGCCGCCAAGGTTGAACACTACTCCTGAAGTAGGACATGGCTCTTCTGAGCTGGGCAACAGGGTACTTCTTGAGACTGATGCAGTGTGAACCCTCAGGTAAGGTAGAAAAAAGAATCCAGCACTTTTACCATCCTCCTACCTTGAGATAGTAGATGGAGAAGAAACATCCCAGAGTTAGTATCCTGTGACTCCAAATGAGTCAATTCACTGGCTCATTCTGCATCATCCATTAAGTGAAAGGGGCACTCAGGCTTTTAGACACAATGTCGTTCTGTCAGCATCATTCACAAGTGCTAAGATGAAAGCAAGGATCCATTCATTTCCAGAGTTCCTTTGGCACACCATGACGTGTGGTGTGATGTTTACTGATATAGCAATTCGTGATTGATGATGTTTGTCACAAAAACAAAACTTCAAGCAATGTAAAACAGAGTCAGCTCAGCTCTTGGCTATGAAGTCCAGAGGATGACCACTTAAGCTGAGTGAATCTCTGCCTTTTTGTGTAGAATAACTCAGTGTGAGGGCAAGGCTAACTGTACTCCTTTTAGACCATGCTTGACCAAATCCTTCACAAACAGATGGCTGCTATCACGTGAAGAAGAACTACATTGGCCTTTGAATAACCTAGGCTCACGGCCTGGTTTCACTTACCAGCTTGGTAGCCTCAAGCACATAGTTTAAAAATCCTCACAGTTTCCTTTCCCTCATCTCTAAAATTTGTACATAATATTTTGACTCTTAGGATTATTAAGAGTTTTAGTTCAGAAAATATTTCTGAAAACATCTAACACAGATGTTATTGAACAGATAGCTACACAATAATTACTAACTTTCCCAAAATCTGTCAATAATGTTCTCTTTCCCTGTCATCTTCTGTTTCTTACTCTTTTTCCTTCTCTGCTGCCTGTCGTAACTGTGGTAAAGTTTCCAAGAACAAATGAAGTGACCCCCGTCAACAATAAAGAAACGAATCCTGGAACAGCTACTTCCTGTCTGACAGTTGGTACCATATGCTTCACTGACTTTACTGTTTAGCCATGAAACCTTCATCATAAGTGTCATTTGGCTTTAACTTTGCAATAAGGTAATTATAGTGTCAGGCTTATTAAAAACAGACACCATCACAGGAGACTTTGACAGATGTTGGTTGAAGTTCTAACTTGACAGGAAAGTGGGATGAGCAAGTGCACAGGAGAGCTAAAGACATTATATTGCAAATGCTGTTTATTTTCTGTCAACTATAAGCTATGCAGTAAATAACACATTATAAAAGAGATCCAGAAATAACATTAAGCCAAAATGGAACCATCAATTATTCTCTCTTCTTCAGCTTTCAAAAGATTTTTCCCCTTCACTGTTGGTACTTTTTCCCTTATTCGTTAATTGCTTTTTTTCCCTGACTCCTTGTTCTGTTTCAATTCCTATAAATCATTGTAAAAAAGATAAAATGTTACTATTATGAAATGAGTGTAAAATGGTATTTAAATAAATTTGCTTCTGCTATCAAGCCAACTTTCTCTAACCTCTGAACAAGAATTTAAAGCTTCCACGGCACATGTTTTTGGCAGAGTGTGTGTGTTTTTAGCACTCACACTATTTTAGGCACTGGGCAGAGTCCAGCATTAAAGTGGTTCCTTCACAGCAACTTTGATGTAAATTTCAAGTATACTCTGGAAGGCAGTTCAAGGTTTTACTGTGAGGAGCATCATTGAAACATTCACCCATGGTGCTGAGTCACGGCAGATTCTGGCTTAGCCAACTATGGAAGCAGAATGACAACGAATGGAGAAAATGCAGTTGAGAAAAGGAAGAAAAAACCTGCAAAAGACCTGTGTATCTCCTAAGTCAGCCATGCTGGCAGCCACACTTATGCCAGGCCCTTATGGAGATACTTTACTATAACAGGTTCTTTTCCTATTGTGAAGGCACAGCTCTTGCTAAGTTAATAAGGACTCACTGAGCATCGATCTCATGCCAGCATCATGTTAACACTGTCCTATATAGTGAGTTATTAATTCAAATACTTTGGGTTCCCAAATATGCATGACATGTTGAGGATCTAATTCTGACCAAGACAATAATGTCTTCAATAGTTCATTTCTGTGTATGATCTCAAAATATTAAAATTTAATTCTGAAAACTCTTGCTCTCTCTGGGGTCAGTCCCACTGGTTATACCTATTTTTGCCACATTTCTTCATAAGCAAGTGAAACAACCGGGGTACTGGTACATCCAGTTTCTTCCACCCTATCTAAGTAGGTCAAATAAGAAAGCTGCTAGAATTGAATGAAATAAAATTAAGGAAAGTTTGATTCCATCAATGGTTTGTCACATGACTATTTAGTGAGTCTATGCATAATAGAGATTCATAATTACAAGCATGCACAATAAACCCTATTAAAAATAGCCCTTTATTTCAGATTCTCTAAAATATCACATTTTCATTGACCATTATTAACCTAGCAGAAGATTTTCATTAGTGCAAGTGGGAGTGGGCACCTTGAGGGGTGGACAAAGTTATTCAATGATTAAAACAAAAATGTTATCGCTTGCCATGTAGAGCTTTCTACTGAAACATAGATAACCGATCCAAGGTTGTAAATAATAACAAAAGAAATCATAATGGGTTTTATTAGAGGATTTAAATTGTTCTTCTCTGGATATAGCTGGAAGTCACCTGAAATGCCTCATATACCATGATTGGAATCAAAGGTAAATAACCAAAGCATTAATTCAACTATAAGGATTTTGGAAATAGAACAGAAATGAGTGCGGACCTTGTAGAGATTTTTGTCTACTTCAAAGTAGCCTAGAAATTATTGTAAAGTACCTGAGACCACTACTCATGAGCACAATTCAATAGGAATAAGACATAAAATTTGGAAATCTGGTCTACGTAGATAACAGAACTAAATTTCACTCTCAAAGTATCACAAGGAAATCCCACTGCATCAGCCCACCAAGCCATCATTTCTTTAAATCTCTGAGCACTAAAGTTCTCTAAAGCCATCAAGCAAAATAATCATTTATCTTAACATTGTACTATGAGGAAGTTGAGTGTATAAAGCAGATGTTTCTACTTGCAACAGAAAAAACAGGACATCACAAGGTGGCATTTAAGAGGCAAGCAGCATTCACTTAATCCTCCATTTTAAGGAGTTTCTTAAAGCTACCATCTCAATATAATGTAAACATTCCCTGCTTGCTAATCTTACTGTAGCATGTCTTAACATATATGTATCTCCCTCATCTTATGTTATAAATTTATTGATGGCACAAACTGGTGATATGGAAAGAATACATGGACAATCAAAATCTAAAAGGTTTGTTAAATGATAAATGATGAGTTAATCATCTATAGTGCTTTGGTTTATTCAACTTTAAAATGAGGCTAACGAGAATAAATAAGAAAATTTAGGGGCTGGAGAGATGGCTCCGCAGTTAAGAGCACTAGCTGCTCTGGCAGAGAAGCTGGGTTCAGTTTTCCAGCACCCACATGGCAGCTAACAACTGTCTCTAACTCCAGTTTCAGGAAATCCTACAACCTCATCTGGCCTCTGTGGGAATTGCACAACATGGGTGCACTTACATACATACATGCAGGCAATACACTCATACACATACAATAAAAATAATAGATAAAATATTTTTTTAAAAGAAAGTTCAGGACCAATATTTGGTCCAGTAACTGGCATGGGGGTTGCTATAATTATTATTATTGTTGTTACAGTTCACATTGATATCATATTGGTATCTTTACCAATATTATACCTGACATTTGCATGTGGATATGTAACTAAGTGGAGATGGAGACAGCATTCACCCAGAACATGTAGAAAATGAGGGCTGTCAAGATGACAAATTTTCAAAATAATCAATGACTATGTTGAGACCTAAAATCACTTAAGAATTCTAAACAATCATAGGTCTCCCCTCTGCTCCATGTGCCCCGTCATGTGCCTCAATACTCCCCTGGAGTGCCTCACTAGCCACCCTTCAAGATCTTTGTTCCTAGAGCATTTTGGCTTCTCTCTATGAGAGATCTGTCTTTATAATGCTGACGAATTTTCCCACTATAGAAATCTCCTCAACTAAACTGTCAACTAAGACTTGTCTTCAGGTCCAGAAGTCCTCACAATTCACTTGATTTGAAGCTTGAAGAAAGAGAGAAGGGAAAAGAAAGCAAAAGGGAAGAAGCGAAACCCAGACCTCTGTCCTGGGCTTTCTGCTTGAAAAGCCTGCCTGCCCTGGTCTTCTGGTTGTACCTCAAACCACATGATTTAAAGTCCAAAAGATCAAGGATTCGCATGTCCACACCTGCCTCCCTCCTTCTAGACACATTCCAATCCCCAAGGACTTTCCTTTTCAGGGAGAGAAATTCCCAGTCTCAGAGTCTGCACAGCCACATCTCCTGATCTGTCCTCCCTGGTCAGCCTATACCCTGAGTATACAAACCTCTAGGCCAAAGACAGCCAGAAGGTGGCTAGTTGCAGAAGAAAGTGCATCTTGAACTTCTAGACTGTTGCCAAGGCCAGGGAAGAGGGCATACACCCTACCTGGAAGGCCCCTGAGATGTAGGTTGAGCCAAAGACAACGAACCCCAGGCCAGGGCTCCAGTCCCAGCCCTGTACTTATCTAGGCCCCTAAAATCAAAGACCTTCAAATCAGAAACTAGAACTTTAAAATACTTTTGCCAAAAGTAAGAACACCTGGCATGTCTCTACCAGGAAGCTATTTTCTTCTGCAATCGACTTTCCCTGCTTTCCTGCCTTCTTCGCGTTAGCAAAATGGATTTTCAGATCAGGCAGAAGTGTGGAGTCCTGTTGTTACCTGAACTCATCTCTCACAGGTTCGTTTGTTCCCAGGCTGCCAGCTTTCAATGATGTAAGAGTCACCTGCTCACCCCTGAGCCTCTCTTTCTAGCCACAGGTCAGCAGACACACCATGGAAATTGATTCTTCCACTCACTTCAGCTGGGCAGCCATAACTGTCCATCAAAATGGCTACTGCCAGCAGCAATCACTTTTTAAAAGGACCAAGTGCTTTTGAACAATTTTAACTTGAACATAACATATTTTTAACAGTTAAATAGTAGCTTTCTCCATAAGCGTATTTCTTTTCAAAAGTGCTTTCAAATCTATTATCTCCTTTTTTATCTTAACATTTCTGGGAAGCATGTGAAGCAGCTTAAGGGACAGACTAGCAGAGAAGGTGAAAGATTCCAGCAGGGCCCCTTTGTAAAGGTAGCATGCCTACTAAATCTAAATCTTAGTCTAACCTAAACTCTTAGAACCTTCCCAATATACCTTGCAAATCTTGGCCTTTTATCTGTCTTCTGAATCCTTTCTTCCCCACCCAGACATCTTCAATCTCGTCAACCATCTTCAGGTCTCTTTAACACCTCTTCTTTGGAGAGCTGTCACACAGGAGTTGCTTACCTTAGAAGCAATGTGAGAGTCCTGGTCTCCTCATTCACTCAGCTCACGATTATTAAGTGTTCATTCTGTTCTAGGCACTATGCCAGGGGCTATGAAACAACCAGCTCCCCTCTGTCATGGAGCTAACATGGAGAGGAGCAGTCAATAAGCTAGAAAGCATATAAATGAATACTAGAGCAACAAACACTGTCTCTGGCAAACTCATGTGTCTTCTGCACACCCCATCACTGTGCACGACAATCCAATAGTTTCCTTCACTAATACCTGTGACTTTCCATGTGTTATAGTCTCTGCTGTGCCCTGCCTTTGTGTAGGACAAGCTGAAGTACTGAGGACTTAGCTCCAGTCACATCTCTCAACAATAATAGAGTTGGTGGGTAAATAGCCAAACTTTCTCATCTCTCGAATGGGACAATTTTGAAACAAGGCCTTCCATACCATCCCTGAGCATTCCCGGTGGCAATGAGTCCCAATTTCTCCATAGCAGTCACTCTACACTGGCTTCTGCCACCTTCTATACTTCCATGTTCTGTAACCTATGCTTGTACGGTCACCGCCAAGAAAGCCACATAAATTCAAATATTTCTTTTGGAGAATTTCAGATAATGATAATGAGGAAATTGGTGAGAGCAACTTGAATGAAGAAACTGAAGAAAGAAGCAATGTTAGAATTGGGGGAGGCTGTTCAGGGGTCTCCATGTAAGAGGCAATGCTAGAGCAGGGCTGATGCTGGAGCCGAGACTTGGTGATGAAGAAGAGCAAACTGGTGGAACTTGGAAACATGGGGCAAACATTCAAAGGAGAGAGAACAGCAGGTGGAGAGAAAGCTTGTAGTATTTTAGGGTTTATAAGGCTAAATGAGATTCAATATAGGAGTCCTATCCAAGGAGACACACTCTGCAGTCTCTTCTTTAAAACTTGGTCAGTTGAGGCCTTCCGTGTGCATTGCACTCTGTTGTATAAGGAAGCTTTGCTGCCACCTGTGGCTTAGGAACCATTTTGGAAATGACACGGAAAGATTGTAAGAGCCAGAGCTGGTTCATGAACACAGGGAAGCAGATTTCAGGCCACTGGAAGCTTGCACATGTGAACTTGTGGCAATGGTGGCATCAAACACAGGACCCATGCCAATTCAATTAAACAAGGGCCCAGAGGGAAGAAGAGAAACTGGTGGCAGGCCAGTCCTAGACTGAGAACTATTGGAGACTGATTGATGCTGGATGAGGGAGAGTATGCCTTACATGCGATCTCTAGATGGATTGACTAGACCAGACGAAGCCATGGGACATAGAACCTGCACATTAGTGCTCCTACATCTATCTCAAACAGCTGTGCTGTAAAGAGGTATGTACCACATATAAAAGAATTCAGTCACATCCCTGATAACTCATTTTAAATTAAAAAGAAGAGAATTTTACTTTTGGCTAATAGGAAAGAAATGAAGGTCAATATATTTGACCACCTGGCCTCTGATCCCAAAAGGTCACTGCTTTTAAGTATGCATGTCTATTAATGATGCAGCTAATGCATATTCCTCAGAATAGGAACTGCTTTGCCATTTTGTAACTTAATGCAGATGCTATAGAAGCAAAGGTTAGAATCTTACACCTTTTAGGGCAGGAAGATGAGGGTAGTTAGGCCTTGCTTGACAAGCAGTCAGAATAAATTAGTTTCTCCTTTCTGAAATGTTCCTTTGTCAGCTTCTGGGCATCAGTCACCATTTCAGTTCAACTAATGCTACCAGGAGCAGAATATCAGATGAGATGCAGGGAAGTTTACTTGAAAATCACTGCTTTGAGCTAAAGCATCCTGATGCCAATTCACAGGTGCCTCCCTGCCCCTTACCCTGCCTGCCCTTGGAGAAGCATTATATCGTTCATAAGAGTTATTTACTGGGAAGAAGATAATCTTGTGGAAGAACATTTTTCTAAATTCTTTGATCTATGTGCTTTATTAAAGACATACTGAGTAAATTATCAAAATGAGAAAAAGCAATCTCTCAAGTTTTTTAAAGGAGAGTTTATTTTAAATAATTTTAAAATATCCATTTTACTGATTTTTAATTTTGGATACTTTCAGGAAATTTCATATCACCAAAATGATGCCTTCTTGATTGAGAAAAAATAGATTTTCAGCTTTTTTTTTCTATAAGTACCTAATGATTGAACTTAAGGTGTTGTGGATGCTAGGTAATTGTTTGTGATAGTTTGAATAAGACATACCCCCCATAGACTCAAGTATTTGAACCCTTTTATCCCCATTTTGTGATACTTTGTGGAAGGTCAAAGAAACTTGAAGCAGTATAGACTTTTTGGAGGAAACATGTCACCAGGGGCGGACTTTGGGAGTTCATAGCCTTGTCCCGCTTCCAGTTCCCTTTCTCTGCCTCCTGTTAGCCATTGGACACGTGAGCTCTCAGCTTTCAACTTCTGCTGCTGCGCCTGCTGCTTGAGCCATGACCCCCAGCTATGACTCTTATCCCTCCGGAACTATAAGCCCAAATAAACTCTTCTTGTATTTTAACACAGCAACAGAAAAGTATCTAATACAGTGCTCTACCGCTGAACTCCCTACCTAACCTGTGATTTTAAATAAAGAACTTTGCCTTCAATGTTGCTCTTGCTCAAGATTAAGATTATTTGTGATTCCATGCAAAGTTTAAGATTGTTTTTTCTAAGAATGGCACTAGAATTTTCATAGGAATTACATTGAATCTGTAGATAGATTCAACACCTTAATAGTAACCTTTCTAATCCATGAAGGCTAGCCTTCCATTTACTATGTCTTCAACATCTTTCTCTAATCCTTTATAATTCTCAGTGTGCAGACTGATTGATCACTTCTGTTTAAATTTATTCCTAGATATTATTTTCCTTTTGGCTATTGTAAATAAAGCTATCTTCTGAAGTTCTTTGTGGGGGGTTAGCCACAAAGAAATGTAACTGATTTTTACATATTGTTTTTATATCCTGCAATCTTACTAAATTTGTTCTTTAGTTTTAATAGCTTTTTAGACTCACAGCTAGATTTAGACTCCTCTAGTCTTTAGGATTTTCTACATGAGGAACAATATCATCTCTATCTGACATAAATTTACTTCTGCCTTTGTGGTCTGCCTTTTGATTCTTCTTCTCTTGGCTGATTTTTCTTACTGGTACTTTCTGTACTAGGTTGAACAGAAGTGGCAAGAGTGATCGTTCTTGCCTTGTATCAAATCAAAACTGTAGGAATCAAAGCAGTACAGGCATAAAAACAGACATGAGGAGCAATGGGACACTACAGCACACCCAGAAATAAACCTAATCATGTACATTCAGCTGGTATTTGACACAATGGGGAAAGAATAATCTCTTCGATAAATGGTATTAGAAAAACTTGATATTCATATGAGAAGAACATAATTGGACCTTTCGTTATCCTATAACATGTCCAAAAATCAGCTCAAAATGGATTAAAAACCTAAACTTAAGACCTGAACTGTAAAACTTCTAGAAAGCATGAAGTAAAGTTCCATGACATCACCATGGCAATCACTTGCTGTAAAGCACACCAAAATCTCAAAAACAAGAAAGAGGCACGTGCCCTGGTCACCTCTCTCAGGGCGCTGAGGCCTGGTGGTGCACGCTGGCAGGAGGCGGTTGTGAGCAACCCACTGTGCTGTGTCCCTGCACATCTCTCTTGCCACAGGCTGGGCACCAAGCAGCATACCCGATTACCATCACCCAGGAGATCAGCCCCCAAGGAGGATGAGAAGAGCCAAGATGGCAGCAGTGGTGCCTCTCAGAAACATAGGACTCTGGTAATATGTCTCATCACTGGCTCCTCCTGGCCAAGAAGGAAGATGTGAAGACCCTAGATACCAAAAAAAAGCCAACCAAAACCTTAACCGTGAAAAAAAGAACAATAACAACAAACAAAAACTCAATCCATCTGTCTCCTTAAGCAAAAGTGAAAGGTGTTTTTTCTCCAATATTAATGTCCCTCTAGCAAGAAATTCAAGTTAGCAAGTAACTGTTGCCTCTGTTTGCTGCACAGAAGCCAAAATGTTCTTTCTTAGATACAAGAATAATCATGTGGATAGAGCAAAAGAGACAGAAAAATAGTAAGAACCAGAGTAATTGAAATTGTGATACCACCCCCCATAAGCCTGGAACTGTGATTGTGTTCCGTGAACCTGAAGCTGGGATTCCTTCCTATGAACCTGGAGCTGTGATTCCATCCCATGAACCTGGAACTGTAGCCCCCTCCTGTAAGCCAGAGTTGTGGTCCCCTCCCATCAACCTGGAGCTGTGGTCCCCTCCTGTGAACCAGAGTTGTGATCACCTTCTCTACTCTGCTGTGAATCTGGACCTATGTTCCTCTCCTATGAACCTGGACCTGTGGTCCCCTTCTGTAAGCTAGAGCTGTGGTCCCCTCCTATCAACCAGAAGTTGTGGTCCCCTCTCCATGAACCTGGAGCTGTCATCCCCTCCCATATGCCAAAACTGTCAAGACAGTTACCACTAAAAGACACAAAATAACAACCATTGGTTACTATGTGGAAAAAAATGGAATTTTTGTACATTATTGGTAGAAATGCAATTGACATAGCCATAAGAAACAGCACAAAGTTCCATCAACAAGTTAAAAATCAAGTTACCATGTGGCCCAGCAGTCCTTGGTGTGTTGTACCTAATGGGAATAAAGTCAGCACTCCAAAGAATATTTGTTTCCATGTTCACTGAAAAATTATCTACAAAAAGAAATATACAGAAGCCATAGATGGATACATCAATAAAGAATGTCATACATATACACACACTTAGATAATTCTAATATGTGTGTGTGCACATAAGTGACACCAATATGGAGTGTCCTGGAGGACATAATACCAAGTGAAATAAGTCAGAAATAAAAATAAAAATAATTTTACTACCCCCCCAACGGGTGAAATTTTTTAAGTCAGTTGCATAAAAAAAGAAAAAATAATTACCTTGGGGTAAGGGTTGGGAGGAGGGATAAGCCAAAGAATCCACAGTTGCGCTTGTGTAGAATGAATAAATCTAGATATCTAATCTGCAGCATGATGAAGGTACATAATAATATTGTATTATATAATGGAAATTTGCAGAGTAGCTTTCAGACACTCTCATCAGATACACAAATGCATGGGAGGAGACAGATATGCAATTTGAATTTTGTAATCATTTCACTATGTGTAAGAATATCAAAACATTGCTGGGCATGGGGATGCACATGTTTAATTCCAGCACAGGAGGCAGAGGCAAGTGGATCTCTGCGAAATCAAGGTGAGCCTGGTCTATATAGCAAGTTTCAAGTCAGCTGAGGCTACAGGGAAATCCTGTCTCAATAAAAATAAAAATAAAAACAATATCAAAACATCACATTGTACATCCTAAATTACGTGTTATTTTAACTTAAGGGAGGAATATCGTTTCAAAAAAACTAAAATTATTGTTGGAGAAGAGCGGTATACTTTTTACTTCCACACAAGCCAAATAAGATGTTAAATTTTGATTTTTAACTTCTTTTCTATTTTAGGTTGTATTACACTTTGGTTTACAGTTGAATGAGCTGCTTTGCTTTTATCCTAATACAATTATTATGACATAGAGTCTAGAAAAACAATACAAAAATTCATAAAAGCAAGTTTTTAGGAAATATAAGCAAATTTTGGCTAGATTATAGGAAAAACAGAAGATTCAAATAAAATTATGAATGAAAGTAAAGACATTATGATTGATAGCATAGAAATACAAAGGATGATAAAAGACTACTATGAACAATTATATCCACCAAATTAGATAATCTAGAAAAATGGGTAAATTCCAAGAAGCATCCAGCCTGCCAAGTCTGAGCATGAAGACACAGAAAATCTGAAAAGAATAATAATGAGTAAGGTTATTGAATCAGTAATCAAAAGCCTCCCTACACAAAAAGACCCAGAATCTGTTGGCTTCACTGTTGTGGTCAACAAAACATTTAAAGATTTAACACCAATCCTTTTCAATTTCTTCCAAAGAATTGAACATAAGAAAACACTTCCAAATTCATTTTAGAAGGCCAGGATTATAATGATACTGCTTCAGTGTCCAAAAATGAAGACAAGGTCTACAGGCCTGAACCAGAGGACTGAACGGCTACGTGTCCCTCTGGGTCCGTGGCACAGCTGCTGAGACTGAAGCTGAAAAGGGCTGGAGTTTGAGTTATGGTGCCATTTCAGGATCTGCTGTGAGACTCAGGTTGACTGGCCTGCTACAGGTCATAGACAGGTATGTCTCTCTCTGAGACCCTGGATAGGCAGGACTGCTTTCAAACGATAGCTAAAAGGTCCTGGTACCAAGTTACAGGACCATTTCAGGGTCCATAGCTGGGACCAAAGTTGGTAGAACTGTCACTCAAGGCACGATTGAGTGTGATTCCTCCCAGATACTTTGGTCAGAGATTTTGGGGACAGAATCAAAGAAAATGGGACTATACCTGAATCCATGGAGAGACATGGTTGTTTCTAGGTATAGAACAAGCCTGCCATCTAGATTCAGGTCAGCCTTCTCAAAATGACTGCCAGGATTGCACAGTCTTCTTCCTAAATCCCAGCATTACTACATAGGCCCATTAGATCCGTACACATCTGCAAAATTCTTATTTCTATTGGAGAACACGAGTAGATCTCATGGCATCACTCCCATTGATGGTTTTTGGGTGACAATCAGTGTGGGCAGAAAGCCACACACCAGCTAAACATGTCACCTGAAGAAGGGAAATCAGCAAACAACTCATCAGTAGCTTAGTGGGAATCTGTGATTATCTAGTAACCCAAAACTACTAGATACCACAACTATGATATTGATTTGCAGGGGCTATGGTGGGCCATTTGTTTTTGTCATTGGTTTGTTTTTGTTTATTAATTGGTTGGTTCATTCATTGATCTTGCTTTTTGAGGTAGGACTTTGCTATTTAGACCAGGCTGACCTCAAACTCCTGATTCCCATGAGCAACAGAACATTCCCTCCCTGCCCTGTTGTGATGGTTAAATCTTAATTGCCACTTGATGGGATTTAGAATCTCCATGGAAACCATGTCTGTAAAGAAGCCTCTAGATTAGATTAATTACAGTAGGAAGACCCGCCCTAAATGTAGATAACACCATTCTACAAGCCAGGGTCATGAACTGAATAAAAAATGAGAGAGCTTCCCAGTGTGGTGGCACAGGCCTTTGATCCCAGCACTTGGGAGGCAAAGGCAGGTGGATCTCTGTGAGTTTGAGGCCAGCCTGGTCTACATAGTGAGTTCCAGGCCAGCTGGGGCTACAGGGAGACCTTGTCTCAAAAAGACCAATAAAAAAACAAGAGAGAGAGAGAGAGAGAGAGAGAGAGAGAGAGAGAGAGAGCTGAGTCCAGTCATCCATATCTCTGCTTCCTGACTTCCAATGCAAGGTGACCAGGTGTCTCAACCTCTTGCCATCATAACTTCCTAACCATGATGGCCTGCATTCTCAAACTGTGAGTCAGAATAAACCCTTCCTTCCTTAAATAGCTTTGTCAGGGTGTTCTGTCACAGCAAAAAGACAAATAATTAACACACCTAGACTTGGTGACTTCATCTATGCATAATGACAGACAGTAATTAGCTAACTTCTCATAACTTTGACTCAGAACTAAATTCTAATAAGACCTACTTCATGGAAATTTTAACTTGATTAGAATTTAGAATTAGCTGTAAGAGAAAGTTTTATATTGATTCAAATCTCTCTCTCTCTCTCTCTCTCTCTCTCTCTCTCTCTCTCTCTCTCTCTCTCTCTCTCTCTCCAGCCTATATGACCCCATGACTCAAGACCATGGTAAGAGATCCCTGGTTACACTATGTTCTATCAAGTTAAATAAACAAAGACCAGTTATGTTTAAACTAATGGAAAATCCCTTTTGCAGGGACTAGACACCAGTATGAATTGAAGTAAAAGATCTAGCTTTAGAATTACAAGGCATTCATAAACTCTGCTGGCCGGGCTCAGCCTGGGCTCAGCACACTGATGCACACCCCAACAAACCCATCCTCTCCTTTATGGAAATCTCTTGATGTCACTGTGAAAATTGTTTGTGCCTTTTTCAGCCCATTAATTTCTCTGTATTTAAGAGGAACTGTACTTTCATCTCTTAGATTAGATTTTGTTCATTAAACCCTCATCTCACTTCCCAACCTGCCAAATTTTCATTGGTAGAGATCCGGGATTCAAACACCACAACCCATTAAGCACAACATCTTGGAATTTACAATTTTGTTTTACAAAACCCTCCACAGACTATCTTACATATATTAGCCTACTAAAGATTAAATATAAATGAATCCTTTCAAAAGCATTTTGAAAGGATTACCATTAATTAGCTTGACATCTCCCTGACAAACTATTTCTGTTTTTCAGAATACTTTCAATTATACAAAATATGAAACCTGGGTAGTTCAAGTTCTTATTTGTTTAATTTTAATAACAGCAGGTTAATAATTTGTTGCCTGTCATTTTTCTCTTTTAATGGGTAGAGAATGCACGTGATTGTTTTAGGATCATGTTGTTTAAAATGTTTAAAGCAAAAAGTTTTAATGATTAAATCATTTTATGCCAGAAAGAATGAGTTCAATGGTAATGCCTAGACCCTTGGAGGGGAGCAGTACAGACCCACTGTCCATGGTGTTTGCTTGGTGCAACCTCCATGATCACAGGAAAGCTGGACGTAGAAGAGACATTAGTTTCAAGGGACAGCTGGGCAACATCGAGGCTCATTGTTCATCCACAGTTTCTTTCTTGTAAGTAGTGAAACACCACCCTACCAAGAACTGGTCCAGTGTGACTGTGTAAGGTTCATTGTGTCTGCAGATGCCAAAAGTGGGCAATTCCCCCATCATGATGAGAGAAGCAAGAAAGCCCTGAGACTAGAAAGTGCTACCTGAGAGCTGGAAAGCAACTGAGTGGGGAGCTGGGGAAGCTCCTATTTTTAAATATCTTGAGTTGAACAAGGAAAGGTTTAGCCTTGGAAAGAGGCAACTTTAAAGGTTTCACACACTCTCTCAGCTCAGGAAATTAAGCAAGCTCTCCTCTGGACAAAGTCATGTGTTGGTTTAAATATTTAAGATTTCCACACTAATGTAAACATTAATCATGTCAGAGATGAAAAACTTAATATAGAATTTCTCACATTTCCCAATCAGACTGTTTTATAATGTGATTAACATGGTGATCACAATAAAAATGTTTTATTTAGTGGATAATTGTATGTACCGGTATCAACCATTTCCAAATGTTCCTTTTATTACCCTTGTTCAAGAAAGTCTTAATATTTAAGTGATTTACTGATCACTTAAAATGCCAGCCTTACCATTAGGAGGTACATTCACTATACGTAGCTTAATTTTATAGTACATTATTTCTTTATAAACAGACACATTACTGTAGAGCATTAATTAAGTCATTTCCCCATCATGCTCTACATTTCAAAGACAACAGTGTAACCAAGTATTGCTGAATGGATGTGCCTGTGACTCCATTTCTTGGCTCACAAAGGAAGCCAGCTCCTTAAGAAGTGATGCTACTGGGATTCCAGGCTGAGGTAACAGACAGCTATGATTTGTCAAAGGTATTTGATGAATAATGCATGACAGATGTGCTTCAACAACCCAATTTGCAGGACTATTTAGCATCAATAACCTAGCTGTAATGGAAACAGAAGGACTTTTAGAGGCAAATTAGGAGAGGAGTTTTAATAAAATGATATCACTCTGATCATGTGCATCACATTTGCATTAGTAGAACCTGGAGTTTAGACACATATAAAAAGAAAACTTTTGCAGCCACCTGCTTGTAGGCCTATGCTCAGAAACATGGCATAAACCACATGAGATCCAGCCACCAAGGAGGGATTTGAAAAAACACTGAGCAAGTTCTTCTCCCTGTAAATCACAAACTAAATAGCTGAAAACATGACTTCAGAAAAATCCTTCTGGTCGGAAAATAATTCTGAGGATCACAAAAGTGAAAGCAAATTTCGTATTTGTCTTAAAAGTGAATACTGGTGCTGGCAAGATGGCACAATTGTGGAGGCATTTGACACCAAGCCTGGTGACCTGGGTTTGTTCCCAGGAACCACATGGTGGAAGGAGAGAACTGTCTACCGCAAGTTGTCTTCTGACTTCCATATGTGCTCTATGCATACACACACACACCCGCATGCACACACACAAATAAATGTCATTAAAATTTTCAGTAAAAGTAAAACTTAATAGCAAGTATTGTATATAAATTCCTAAAGAATAGTATTTTATTTTTAATACTTTATTTTTATTTTTTGTGTATTTTTATTTTATGTGTATGAGTGTATTGTCTGCATGTATGTAAGTGCACCCATGTCATACAATACCCGTAGAGGTCAGAAGAGGGTGTTGTATCCCAGTGGAACTGGAGCTACAGACTGTTGTTAGCCACCATGTAGGTTCTGGGACTAGAATCCGGGTCCTCTGCAAAGAGCAACATGTGCTCTTACCCACTAAACCAACTCTCTAGCCCCAAGAACAACATTTTCTAACATTAATAGAAAAGAACTAGTAAAGAAACTAATCTTCTATGAATTAGTTGCTGGATGCACTGGAATTACTTATTTCCTAATCCTCTGATGACCTCTTACTTTCCAAAATCAAGATTCAGGAACAATATCCCATAACCCTAACACCCAAGAAACCATGAAAACATGAAATGCAAGTAATCAAGTTATTGTTATTTATGTGAAATTCATAATTTAGTACTTTCCATGGACAAGAATGAGAACAGTACATTGACATCAGTTTTTCTAGTACCAATAACATATAAAGGACAAAAGCAAATTTAACAAAAATATGATTTTACTATTGCAACAGCAACATCTAGTGTGACCAGAAATCACTTCAACATTCAGTTTCAGTAGCTACATAAACACTGAGGAGACTTTTGTACAGCAATAGATTGGGTATGATTATATTTCATTGAATATTTATAAAATTCTTAAGAATAAAGAAAAAGTTTAAAGATTGGCCTGGACCCTAAAAAAATAGCCAAATCCTATCTCTGACAGTGGTGGAAGGTTCCATGTAACCTGCAGGGGTAGAAATTTATTAACAGTCCTACTTAGCCGTAAATCCTGCAAAGCCCTGCAAGGTGTACCCACTAGTGCAGTAGTGGAACTAAGAACTTGAGGTCACCAGCAATTATTGCATTGGGAGAGTTCTCAGTAAGAAGGGTCTCCTTGAGAAGAACCTGCTACAACCATTTTACTAAATTAATATAATAATCAACTGCCTTATAAATACTTATTTTTATACCCATTGATTAGTGCAGCTCTCACCTTTCATCAAAGGCATTTCTTTTTCTTTCTTTTTATTTTTTCCTAGAGACAAGTTCTCACTATGTAGCCAGGCTGGCCTGGAACTCACTGTGTAGACCAGGATGTCCTCACACTCAAAAAAGATGCACCTGTCTCTGTAGCCTGGATCCTGGGGTTAAAGACATGCTCTAAAGAAGGTTCTTTTTTGCAGTAGATGGAAGTAAGCAGAGAACCACAACTAGTCAAGTGCAGAGAGTAAGTGACTGTGTAGTGCCCATCCCCAAATGGGACATTTATAGTATGATTCCCACATCTAAATGTCAGGGAACATTGTGGAAGAGGGGGCAGAAGGATTGTAAGAACCAGGACCATGAGGACTACTGGGAAATAGTATCTTTTGTAAATGCCAAGGACGTTGCACCTGTGAACTTTCAACAGCTATGGTTGCCTACAAAAGATCTGCACCAGTCAACGTTGATTCTGGCATGGTTGGCAGAGGGACTCAACCCCAGTTGAGGAACTATAGGCAGGGAAGGAGAATCAGTTTTCTTCAGGGATGAGCCCCTGGTAGGTTCCCCACGCCCTAGTGGTTAGCTATACACCCAGCAGCATATGGGCAACACTTATTGAATTCAGTAGGTTATTCATATACATATATATAGCACCAGTCAACGTTGATTCTGGCATGGTTGGCAGAGGGACTCAACCCCAGTTGAGGAACTATAGGCAGGGAAGGAGAATCAGTTTTCTTCAGGGATGAGCCCCTGGTAGGTTCCCCACGCCCTAGTGGTTAGCTATACACCCAGCAGCATATGGGCAACACTTATTGAATTCAGTAGGTTATTCATATACATATATATATGTGTGTGTGTGTATGTGTGTATATAAATAGATACATTTGATTCAATATATATATGTCTCAGTAGACTACATGTTTTATATATATATAATTGAACTCA
>NW_008335287.1:2643770-2697987 GCF_000622305.1 Nannospalax galili | reverse complement strand
TAGTGTGTGTGTGTATATATATATATATATATATACACATAGAATAAGAAGACATGAATTTAAGATTTAAAAGGAAAGTGTGAGGGTATGTGAGAGGAATTAGAGGAGGGGTGAACATAACCAAAATGCATTGTACTCATTTGTGAAACTCTAAAATTTAATTAATTAATTAAATTCATTAAAAAGCATAGCAAAATCTAATATTCCAAGGGGAACACAATAAAAGTTCTCCCAAGTCTATCCTTGTTGTGTCCCTTGAATCTTTAAATGTTTAACAGTGGTAAAGCCTGTGAGTTGGCTAAGAAGAACAGGTTTAAAATTCTCAACCTCTAGGCTGAAGCTCATCGTGGTTTGAGATCTGCCATTTGTAAAGCATCTCATACAAATTTCAAACCAAACTCAAGGGAAAAGCTGTGCTCCTCAGGGTGATTAACTTCTTCATGAGAGCAATCAATCTTTTAAAAAGTTGCTGGAGGGCTGGAGAGATGATTCAGCAGTTAAGAGCACTGGCTGTTCTTGCAGAGAACCCAAGTTCGATTCCAGCACCCATACAGTGGCTAACAACCATCCTTAACTCCAGTTCCAGGGGATCTGACAGTCTCTTCTGACCTCTGGGGCACTGCATGACATGGGTGCAGTTACACATATGCAAGCAGTGCACTCATACACACAAAATAAAAATAATAAATAAAATATTTTTTGAAGTTGCTAGAAACATAGGCATTAGGTTTTCACCAAGGAAGGAATTAATGGCGATTAGTTTCTCTTCTCTAAGTACTGTGCTAGGTGGCCCACATACTGTCTGCAACAACTTGAAAATTAATTAATATTGTAATTGACAAAATAAAATGAAGATAAAGTGAATGGAAGAACCAAAGAATATAGTTTGCAATTAACTTTGGGAGAAAATAAGCAAAATAAGTCAGAGCTGAGCCCTTTGGAAGCTGTACTGTTATCTGATTTGAGGAAGGTATGGGTGAGCCAGTAGGCAGGTTCCACATCTAGCATAGAACTTCCCTGTGTGGTTCAAAGAGATACATCTCCATATACTGTGAATAGGGATAATGATGCAGGCCCCAAGCTACAGTGACTTTATAAAAATGTCCCCAAACTTCTCAGAAGACACTTCACTAACTCTTCTCCGAAGTAATCATTGCTTCACAGCAAGGCAAGAATCTGCCTACAGGAGTTAACATGTTTTATCTCAATGAGGATTTCACTTCATAGATAGAAAACCAAAGTTTATGAATATAAATTGTCCAATGTCACTGACAGCCTCAAAACACAGATTCAGCTGATCCCCAGGCTCTAAAATATCAACCCTCAGATTCAAATAGGAACTGAGCATTTGGGGGATGAATTCCACAGGACTTGAATATTGTAGGCCCATCCAAAAATATAATCTTATCTGGATTCTATATTTTACAAATATATACATATATATAATGTTTGAAAGTATGATACAAAAGAAGCAAAATTGTCTAGGAAATGGAGGGGATTGATGGGAGGAGAAAGAAAGGGGAGGGGAGGGGGCACGAGAGGGACTTGGTCAAAAACATTACATATATGTATATATGTATGTATGCATAAAAGTGTCTTTATGAAAGTCAGTGCTATGTACAATAAATACATGCTAGTAAAAAAAGAAGAGAAGAACAAGTCTCATCTTGTGCTAAGAATCCCATTTAGCTTTCATCTTAATGTAAGAAAAAAAAATATTGAAGAGTTCCCTTAAATTCAACATGTCTATTTAACAATTCACAGCTTTATACCCCTAACAAATTCTGTTCCTCTTCCTGTTTCCTCTCATCTTAGTTCCATTACCCATCTAGTACTGACAATCAAGGATATGGAAATCATTCTGGATCTTTCCATTAGCCCTGCCCCATTGCTAAGTCCTGTCGATTTTACTGTCTAGGCATCTCTTGAATTGCCCACTTCTGCATCTGTCGCTGTCGCTCTACTCCAGCCAATCATCACCTCCCTGCACAACTGAGGCCTTGTGCCAACACCTTTGCCAACCCCTCCCATTCTGTAAATTGCAGGCAGAGCATGGAATTTCCCTGTGTGGTACAAACTGATGCACCTCAATGTACTGAAAAAAGATATGGCTAGACAGCTCCCAAGCTGAGTGGGTTTATAAAAACTGCAAAATTGATCAGGTCACATCCTCCCTACTGCCTGCCACTGCCCCTTTTCTTCTTAAAACACATGAAAGACTTCCCGTTGTTGAGAAAAGGACCAAATTAGAATAAAGACCAAATCCTTAATATGGCCCCACCTGAACTGACCTTTGCCATCCTTCTAGATTCATGTCAAATTGTTCCACTTTCTGTCCTTTGTTTTATTTGCAGATCTTCAAATGGCCCATGCCTCATAAGACACAAGAGTAAGGAGTTTACCAAACATTCCCGTCCCTTCCTCCAAGCCCATCCTTCAAACTTCACATCAAATGTTCTCTCCTCAGAGTCACTTCTTAACAAGTAAAGTCAAACACGCCCCCTCGCATGCCATCCTGTATGCTCTATTCCTGACACTTACTGAGGTTTGTAACTGTTCATGAATTTGTATGATGTTTTCATCCTTCTTTCACTCAGCTGTGAACTCCGTAAGAGTACAGCCTGCATGAATTTGTGCCTATCTCTGATCCTTAATGCCAAAAACAGTTCCTGACATCTAACTGAATGTCAGATGGGTTGCTTAGTGAATATCTATAGGCAACAGGAAGACAGAAAACACACACACACACACACACACACACACACACAGGAGAAAAAGGGATATGGCAAAGACTATTCATTTACATCCTGAGTCTCAGGATTAGCTTGGGACCTGCGCTGGGGTAGCCAACCCAGCTGATAAGAACCAGGAAAGGGTAAAATGATTGTGAGGGAGGCTGATAACAGGTCTGCTCCATTCTCCCTGAAGCTGCACTTACTTGGGCCCCTCAGAGACTGCTCTATATCAGGCAAATCTCCCTGATGGGATTTCTTCTAGCCTTTGTCCTACTTCTATTTGAGATAAAATCAGAAAGCAGTCAGGACCTGAGAATACATTAATAACTTGCACTGGCATAAGATTCTCCACATTATATAAGCTTTGTCTGTCCAAGCAAGGTTATTACCAAGTTCCTGGCCAAGGTAGTTTTATTGTTTTCCGGCAGTCTGCTAGTCTGCATTAAGAGTCTCTGTGTTTGTCCAGCACCAGATTCATCAAACAATGCTTCTGCCACTGCAGTAGGATCTCTCCCTACAGTGTCACCTTCCCTCCTCCTTCTCTCCTAGGGCATCTTCTGTGAGCTAAACTCATCAGACTTCACTCCTAACTCGCCCTGAGTTGCTTCCAGTTTTTATGTCTCCCTCTGTAACCCTGGCCTCTGCTGCTGGGAGATACGGTGGCTTTCCATCTGCTGACTCACACGCAGGGCATAACAAGCTACACGGCTGTACCTTGTCAATCCTGCTTCCTGCTCAAAGGATTGCTACAACAGGTTAGCTACAGCCCAAACGCTGAAATCCTGTGCTTACAGCATACAGAATGGACCGTCCTTACCACACTTTAGCTTCAACTGCCCTATCACCCACTCTCTGTTCTGCTCATGCTGGAGAGAGCCACTTAAATACTGATGCCAGTGGCTTCCCTGCCAGTATAGCTAAGAAGCATTACATTTTGGAAACCCAAAAAAGCCCTTGCCACTGGCACAAAGAATCTTTCTGGGAAACAAAGAGCAAGAGGCTACAGAAATGCCGGCAGCTGGCACCCACAGCCTTCCACTTATCTACTGACTGCAGAACAAATGAGGGCTTATAGGGAAGAGTGCATGCTGCGCTCTGTTTAATCCACCCTCTAAAGTGAAAATAAAACCTCTTCACATGGAGCAGACTTTGAGCACTGACCCCTCAAGATTACAGCACCAAGCTCCCAACACCCATCAGTGCAGTTTAGAGGTAGATTAGCAGGAATTAGGAGACCACCTTCAAACAAAATGAACTCTCCTTCCAGACCCATTAATTCAACTGGACAAGAAAGGAAGCCACAGATGTGGCATCTTAGAAAAGAAAAAGAAAAAGAGGAAAAATAATTTAAATTTTCCCCTGTTCCTAAGGCTCGGGTATCGTCACCAGGAAAAAACACACAGACTGAGTAAATGTGCCTCACTATATTTGAAAAGTAGTCTATTGTTTGCTTCCTGAGGTTCTAAGAGGTGGGACTAGCACAGAAAGGCAAAAGCCACATGAGGACAGATTAGGGTTCAATGTAAGTGTGAATTTTAAGACCCTATAGGCAATGCTTGTGTCTTCCAGAATCAGAGCTCTCTTTCAGTAAATAACCAAGTTGGTTTCAGTGAGAACCAACTTCTCACAAGTAAAAGAGGAATCTCAAGGATCTTGCTGTGAATATTTATGTCATTTCCACCCTCTGCCTGATTCACGTGAAGAAGACCTACTAGTATGTGGGGATAGGGCCTTCAGGAGGTAATGGGGTTCGATGATACAATATAAGTGAAGCCCCAGTGATGACATTAGTGCTCTTAAAGAAAAAGTGAAGGCAGCCCTCCATACACAGTACGACAACCCTCATCAGAACTTATCCAAACTCTCTGTCTCTAGAAATGGGAGAAATAAATGTGTGTTAAGTCCATAATTGTTGTTATGGCAGCTAATAGTCATATAGCTCATGAGGGGACCAGCAGACCACGAGAGAAAAGATTTTAGAGCTGACATTAGAACACACCCTGGAGATTTCAAGTCTAGACTAGATAACTTCTTACTAGAGCCTCATAGAAAGGATTCAAAATTTGGATAACAGACTATTTAATTGATAATTTTCATCTAGGACTACTAAACCCCCAATTATATGTCATACTGCAAGAGCATAGACCACATTATTTTTCCTAAGAAGACTTGATAGCAACAATCAGATTCTTATTGTTTATAACACAGTAGTTGTGAAACTTCAGAGCATCTTCTAATTCAAGTTACATGGTTAGTATCACATATTTGGATATTTGGAATTCATTCATTGTTTTACTTGTTATAACTACAACTTCAAGGTAAACAAGGGCTGGGGATACAGTTTAGTTGGTAGAATGCTTCCCTAGCATACAAGAATACTTACTTAGCATGCAAGGTTCAGTACCCAGCATACATGAAACCCCAGAACTCAGGAGGTAGAGGCAGAAGGATCAGAAGTTCAAGGTCACCCTCAACTATACAGCAGGTTTGAGGCCAACATGCTCTACAATGAGGCCTTATCTCAAAAGATAAAGCAGTAAACAATATAATTCATTTCTCTTTGGAGGCTTGAGAGTAAACAAATGAATGAATGTCATTCCTACTACATGAGTACACTTGAGGTGGTATTTGGGTTTGGAAGTTTTATAGACTCCCTAGAACTCAAACATAACCTAGTAACTGTACAGTGGGCACTTGTCCTGTGCCTCTGCTGCCTCCTTTCTCCCTCTGGAGACTACTTCCATTTTTGTTTAGGAATTTGATCTTCCCATTCTCCATGTGATCTAGGCTGGGCCCTGGGCCCTCCCCAGTTCTGGGGGTAGAGTTCTTCCGGTCAGTTTTAACCTATCAGGCCTTCTGTACCACAGGCAGATGATCTAATTCTGTTGGTCCTGGTGACTCTTAAGAAAACTGTTGGGAATACTGAGAAAGGACCCTTGCTTTTTTGTCCTGCACGTAGATCTCTGAGTTGCTAGCCATCGCCTATTAACTCTCCAATCCCAAAATAGAGCCAACAGTAAAGAAGCAGATCCAAGCCATGGAGAATAAGATTCTGCTTCTTGGTAATGTGATTTAAGTCACAAATAAAAGTTCATCTGAGTCTGTATTACATATCACTCATAAATGCAACTAAACTCCATGTCAGGGGCTAGAGAGATAGTTCAGCAGTTAAGAGCACATTGTTCTTCCAGAGGACCCAAGTTCAGCTCCCAGCACCCACATTTAGGTAGTTCACAACCACCTGTAACTCCAGCTCCAGAGGGAACCAACACCTTGGCCTCCAGGAGCACCTGCACTTACATACACATACCCACGCACAAGCACACAGATACATAATTAAAAATAAATCCGTTTTTTAAAATTCTCCATGAGCTAAGATTTCTGTCACTTGCAACTGAAATAATAATTCTGTTAAAACATTAGTTGAAAGTTCAACACTACAGTTTGGAAGTTACCACTTAGAATCCCCGTGAAATAAACCTTGATCAATTAATATGATTTTTCCTATGCACAGCTCCATATATGCCTTTTCTCACAGAAATAAGCCCTTTGTGTTTTTCTCTTCGCTTGTATCTTGGCTGTTCTCTGTTCTAAGGTATATCCAAATAACACAAATTCCCTTGAGGACTCATATTTCCATTTAAAACATGCTCTGAAATGCAATCAGCTCTTGGAATCATTTCACAGAAACCTTAACAAGACAAAGCAGCGAAGGGAATGCAGAATGTAATACAGCCACGGTTTTTGAACAGGGGGTATTAAGGCATAATAAGGAAACAGGCCTCCTTCCCATTTCATTTGTCCTGGGAAGCTGAAATCAGTGTAAAAGGTAATGTCATCTTTTTCACAGAAATACATTATCCTTTTCCTTGAGAAAAAAAAAAATCAAGCTTCAGATCCTGAACTGTAATCCTCTGTTTATAATTTGTAAAATTATAATTTGAATGGCAATTAACGAGTGACCAAAAACCAAACCTTGATGCCAGAAGATCTGAAGGTTATTTATAGCAGAGACAGAAATTAGCACAGGCAAATTAACGACTCTAAGTTTGATAATGGCAGTGAATTTGTGATTTGATGAGTCCCTATTTAGCACAGTCCTTTCAGTAATTATTTACACTATACACAATTGATGGTGGTAAGTCAGACATATAGACACAGAGAGAAAGAGAGAAGGAGGGACAGAGGGAAGGACGGAGGGATGGAGGGCCAGAGGGAGGGAGGGAGGGAGGGAGGAGGAGACAGGTTTATATCTCCAAATGCCCTTTGGTATGGGCCTATCCAATATAGCCTGGCCAACCTACCAGGAGTCTCACCCTTCTCAAATGAGATTGAGACTGAATCTCCACTTCCTAGTAGCCATCAGTTGCCAGTCCTTCCTCAGGTAAGGTTATGGGTTCTTACCCACTTCCCCAAGACTATGCTGGGATTTTGTCTGGCTTGAGCTTATGTAGGATTTGTCCATGATTTCACTGTTGCTATAAGTTCATATGAGTTCATACAAGTTCAACTGACCAGCTCTCTGGAAAACTCTGTTTTCTTGTGATTATCAACCTCCTCTGGCTCTTAAAATCTTTCTACCCCCTCTTCTGTAATGATCCCAGAGCCTCGGAAGTCAGAAGTTTGATATATAGTCAGTCTGCAGTCTCTTACTCTCTGTACATTGGCCAATTGTGGTTCTCTGTGTTACTCACCATCTGATGTATAAGATGCTTCTCTGCTGAGAGTTGAGAGATGCATTAATCTATGCTATAACAATAAGTCATTAGAAATCAGTTTAATACTCTCTCTGTTTAGCAGAATAATTGTGTTAGGCCTCTCTCCCAGGGCCTTTTTAGCTGTCTAGCTTCAGGCTCCTAGGCCTGATATCAATGTTAGGTATGGACTCCATCCTATGAAGCGAACCTTAAATTCAATTAGAGTAGTTGGTTATTCCTGTAATGTTTCTGTGAGAATTGCACTGGCGGGCGTATCTTTCCAGGCCAATTGTAGCTCACAGGATTCACAACTGGGTTAGATTCATACTAAATTTTCTCTTAAGGTAGCTCGCATAGCACCTTCCCACATACTGAAAGCTAGACAGTGGAGATGAGACTTTGAAGTCAGCACCAACTTGATTTCTCCTCGTTTGTTCTACAGTTTGTACATGTAGTGTCTTCATTTCATGACAGCTTTAGGGTAAAGAGTGCTCCTTCTGATAAAGAAATCAGCATATCCTCTACCATCCCTGAGCATTCCAATACACTTCTATCCAGACACACTCCACTATCTTGTCCCTGAGGCCATGTTCTGCCTATTGAAGGCTCAGTGCCCTTTGAGTCACCTCAGGCCAAATGTAAGGGGTGGAAGTAATTGCTTCTAGTCTTTTAAAGATGCTTAATTGTGGCTAAACTAAGTACAAAGGTTTGTGAAATATTAGAAAAATACCTAAGAAGCTTTTATAGCACTTACACATTTGCAGTGGATAAAGAACATAAAACTAGCCACGAGATTTGATATGGCATGGAACTGGGATATTGGGGAAAGCTATTGTAAAAGTAGTCCCAAATAGTATGAGCATTTGAAGCACAAAAATACACTACTATACAAAAGCCATACTCCATAAATATGCTTCCACACTAAAATAAAATGTACTATAAAAGGTAAATTTGAAGCCAAAAACACAGTTCAAATGAAATTATTTTATTACCTTGTTCCATTTAACAGCACTCATAAGGGAAACTATCTTTTCTGGAAAATAGTAATAGCTAATTAAAGCCACCAGCTCACACAGCTGGAGCGTGAATTATTAGTGAGTTCAAGGTTAGTAATAAGATAGCATAAGAGACAGATTAGGACTGACTGAAACACCATAGACATAGAAAAATCAAGGCAAGGGAACATCAGCTCCCCTAGAAGACAAGGCAATGTCCTCACTTGTAAATACTCATAAAGCTAGAAACCTAGAAACTTGATAAAACTGACAATCAATAGTATAAGTTTTCTATTAATGAATGTTATTGACAGAGTCAACTGCTAGACAAAGCAATCCAGTTCTATAAACCAGCGTAACAGGTGCAGACTCTTCTTTAAATTGGTGGGATCTCCTAGTCATTAGAAATGCATACTACACTGCTTTTCAAAACATCATATGAAGCAAAGCAAAGCAGCAGGTGAACCCAAACTCTTAAGGCCAGTTCTGGGTCATAATTCTTAGTTTTTATTTTCATTTTGTTTTGAGTCCAATTTTTTTTTTTTTAATTTGGTCTTTTTGAGACAAAGTCTCCCTGTAGCTCCATCTGGCCTGGAACTCGCTATGTAGACCAGGCTGGCCTCCAACTCACAGAGCTCCTCCTGCCTCTGCCCCTCAAGTGCTGGGATTAAAGGTGTGCACTACCATGCCTGGCTTGAGTCAGCTTTTTATATAGCCCAAGTTGACCACAAACTCTTGATCCTCCTGTTTCAGCCTTCTGAGTGCTCAGTCACGATTCTTTTTTAAAAACTTGTTTTTATTTTATGTATGTGAGTGTATTGCCTGCATGAAGGTAGGTGCACCCATGTTGTGCTATGCCTGCAGTGGTGAGAAGAGGGTTTCTGGTTCCCTGAAATTGGAGTTACACATGGTTGTTATCCACCATGAGGGTACCAGCAACTGAACCAGGGTCCTCTTCAAGAGCAGCCAGTGCTGTGAACCTCTGAGCCATCTCTCCACCCCTCAGTCATTATTCTTAAGCTCATATTCCCATTTGACATATTTCTAGAACACCAGCACTCTCCCAGGAGTGGGACAAGAGTATAGTAAAACAGAAGAATTTAGAACCAACAGGCAAAAAAAGGAAAAACACAGCTGTCTTTCATCACTGCCTGTCTTCCAGAAAGTTCTCATTTGTATGGATTTGTCAGCAGTTCCCATTCATCAACTCAGCAGTGCAGAAAAAGCCAAATTTATCATCCAGGTTCTGACATCTACTCTGTTCTCAAGTAGTCAACCACAGTGTGACTCTTTGGCTCTCTCAAAAAAAATTAAATAAGAGAAAGTGGCTGGGCAGTGAGATGACCAGTGTCTCTATGAAGATTCTTCTAGCAATCACAATGTCTACCAACACAGATCTTTCCCTTTCTTCTTATGATGAAGATCAGGGATCTAAATTTATTCACAAAGCTAAGAAGGCACCACTTGTCCCTATTGGAATAGCAAGTTTTGCAGTCATTTCCATGTATGAATTATACAAATTGTAGAGCAGGGGAAATACACAAATGTCCATTCACCTGATCCACATGCACGTGGCTGCCCAAGGCTTTATTGTGGGAGCCACGACTCTTGTGTGCTATTTCATATATCAGGGATTCTTAGAAAAACTTAAATATTTCAAAAAGAAATGGCTGTCTTGGTCTTGTTGGAAGTGTTTACTTTAGTTTCTAGGCATTTCATATTGAGGTTATATATTATACGAGGGTTTAGAAAATAATAGCAGTATTTTGAATAATGGCTTACTTTCTTGCCAGCTTGATTTGCCTGGTAACCGAATTGTTAGTGACTCATTCCCTAATAAGATCACTCAGAGAAGTCAAGCTCACCAAAAGAAGACTATCACCTGAATGCATTTGGTAAAAATGCTGTCCTTACACTCTTACAAAGGAAGTAGTTTTAAAGAAGACAGCAGGAAAGTCCTGAAGTTTTCCTACTTTGCTGCAGAATACTCTATGCTTGGACCAGTTTGAGAACTTCAGTTTTTAAACTTTGTTGACTTCTAAAGAACACTTTAAATAGAGTATATGAAACACAGCTAACTTATAAAACTCCCTACAATTGAGGTGTGAGTGTGTGTGTGTTTGTAAACCAAAACTATAATGCTTAAAATATAGAGCTGCATAAAAGCAGCATTTATTTAGAATCATACTTATAATCAGAATAATTTAATCATGAATTACATGCTTTCACACTCTTTTATAATTGCTGTATTAGAATAATTTTTAAAATACCAACTTTTTCACTTTTTATTGAACTTTTTAAATTTTATACAACATTTCCCACTCAAATTTAGACCCTCTCCCCTACCCATGCCTCCCCTTATCCTCCCACCCAACCCTATGCACTCTGCTATACATGCTGAGTCCTATTCATTCAGGTGTTTGTACCCAAATGTCCTTCAGAGTAAATGTGATAGTCAGCCTATCCAGTGGTCATATGTAAGTCATACTCTCCCTCACCCAGCAGCAATCAGTCTCAAATAGTTCTCAATCTACTGCTGGCTCACCACCTATTTCTCACCTCCCCTTTGGGCCCTTGTTTAATTGAGCTGACATGGGTCCCATGCTCTATGCCACCACTGCCACAGGCTCACATGAGCAAGCCTCCAGTGGCCTGGAAACCTCTACCTCCCTGTGTTCATGAACCAGCCTTGGCTCTTACAATTTTCCACCTCCTCTTCTAAAATGGTCCCTGAGTTGTGGGTAGGTGAAGTTCCATCCTACACCCTACTGTCTCTTATTTGCCAAAACTTGGCCAGTTGTGGCCTGTGTGCATCACACGCTGATGTACATGGAAGCCTCCTCACTGGTGAGAGGTAAGGGGTGCATTAGCCCTCTCTCTACCCCTTATTCCACTATGTTCCATGAACCTTAGTTGTAGAGATTCAACTGCAGATGTGTCACCTAGTACTGTGCATGTCCCAGGCATATGTTTTCTGTGCCTGACCAGATGTGCAACTCTGCAATAGCCTCCATCTGTTGCAAAAAGAAACTTCTTTGATGAGTGCTGTATAGCAGGCTTGTCACTTTAAGGGAAGTCTCTCCTTTCTGGCACTGCATTCCCTGCCAAGCAGCTCCCAGGTATACATATGCATTAATGTTCAGACACTCTATGTGCATTTCTCATAGGGTTTCTAGGGCGTCACTTTTCCCCCTAGGTTTCCTATCCCCTGAGATTCACTCATCTCTACTCTTTTTTTCTCCCATCCAGCTTCCTTCCTCCCTCTGTCCCTGGTCACAGTGCCCCCATTACCCCCTCCCTCCCCACTCCTGCCATCTTTCCTCTCCTGACTTCCCTCCCTCCTCCACACCGTGGTCCCTTGAATGTCCCTCCTTCCTTTCCTCCCTGTCAATTACTCCCACTTTTTTGTTACCTTCCTCAGGTAACATCTGTTCCATAGTATGTCCCTTACAGGTTGTTTCTTCTCCTTTACCTCCATGTATTCTTTCCCTTTACCTGGTTCCTGGTGTTACATAAGAATTTATACACTCACATATAAGGGATTGGTGCTATAATCCACAAATGAGGGAGAACATAAGTCATCTGCTTTTCTGTATTTGTGTTACTTCACTTAGAGCTGGTGTAGCTGTTAAAGGCTCAGGCTCACAACCAAAAATTATCACCTTGAAATACAGATATTTTTCTTTGTTTTTTGTGATGTTGGGCATCAAACCCAAGATCTATCAAATGCTAAGCAAGTGCTGTACCACTGAGCTACATTCCTGGCCAGAAATAGGTATTTAAAGTGGTAATACAAAGATAAAAGAAGAAAAGATTTTAAATGTAGGCTGTGTGTTTCCTTTCTCTGTATCATTAAATGTTAATGCACCCAAAAATGGAAGTAATTAGTGGTTTGTGGGCAGAATGGTTTTGTGAGACACTATACACAAAGTTTGATACACTTCAGATGCTTAGTGCATTGTAAAATTCTCTTGTCTTACATTCCATTCTGATGGCATGGTATATGTATCATTATTAAAATAAGTGAACACATTAAAAATGTAAATGAGAAAATTGAGATGTTAACTATATAGTTAGAAATTTCAAACAAGCAAGTCACAAAGGTGCTAGCAGGGAAAAAATAAATCTAATATAATTATATTCCTATATTTAATTCAGCCAGCCGTTCTTCTGGAAAAATCTTGAGATCCTTGGCTCATTAAGCTGCTACTCGTGTGAGCTCTGTCTTTACCTGCACCACACACAATTCTATGGGGATAAAAGAAGAGATTTAACATATGTGTGTATTCATTTCTCTTAGTTCTGTAATCTAAGGAATTAAAAAATAACTCAAATATCCTTGAAAATTGAACATTTATCTGCTTTTATGGAAAAAAAAACTAGCTCAATTGTAAAACAAGCAGCACTAATTTAGTGTCTACTATATGGCAGACACGTGGTGAGAGAAGACAAAAGAGAATACACAAACTCCAGTCCTAGACAATTTTAGCTTTGTTGCAATCTAATCCCAATGAACGTTCTTTGTTTGGCCTGTCGATACTAGTGGGGCACCCTCAACCTCCCTTGACTCTTTCATTTCTGGGACAAAGTCCCACCCGCTATGACATAGCTGAAAGTCAAACAGAAAAAGGGAATCAAAGCAACTAGATCCCACAGATCCCCATCAGCACCTCTCCCTGGGAAAATCTTGACTTGAACCTCACCCACTGGTGATAAATACTGAGAAGGCCAAACTAGCCTGAGACAAAACTCTCAAGGTACTAGGATGGTTTTCATAATCTTGTACACTTTCCCTTTCAGCATCTCTTTCTAACCACAGTAGTGGTTGGTTCCATCCCAGAACACAGCACAATACTGGGTACACAGTAGATGCTCAATTAATACTGGTATCACCAACTAATTTATTAATTTATTAGTTGATTATATTCCTGGATTCCTGGCCACCACAAACTAAGTTCTATACCACCAACTCAATTTGTCCCCTGTCCTTGAGAGTCCAGCTCATTACTTTTTTTATCCTGAGAAAGTAATTTCATTTTTAATTAGTATGCTCACAGCAGGGAGTACACATTTAAATTAGAATATTCTATTATAAACAAATCATATCAATAGCTGTTTACCTGAGAACTCCTATAAATACAATTAATCCCCAGGGTTAAATTTGAAGGCCAGGAATAAAAAGGCTATAATTGTTCACCAGCCACCCTCATCAGTGTGGCCATCTTGGAGTTAAGCCCTCTGCCCTCTCCTGGTAGAAGTGACAGGGAAGTACTAGCTCCTATTCCTGAAAACTGATCTTTATTTTGTCATGTTTTCTGTTATGTTTCTCATTTCTATCAAATGAATCTGATATATATAGAGAGCATATGGGGCTGGATTGATGGCTCAGCAGGTAAGAGTACTTGATGATCTTCAGTGGATCCAGGTTCAGTTGTCAACACCCATGTCAGCCAGCTCACAACAGCCTATAAGTCCAGGTCCAGGGAATTCAACACCCTTTTCTGGTCTTTATAGGTACCCGCACATATGTGCACATATACACACACATAGGCATACACAGGCACAGAAATGAAAAATAAATTCTCAAAATTATATGCAATAAGCCAGGCATGGTGGCACATGCCTTTAATTCCAGTACCCAGGAGGAAGAAGCAGGCAGATTACTGTGAGATCAAGGCCAGCCTGGTCTACGTAGTGAGTTCCAGGCCAGCTGGGTCTATAGGGAAACCTTTTTGGGTCTCAAAAAGACCAAAAACAAACAAACAAAAAAATGATATATAATAAAGCCAACTAAAGAACAATGAAAATACTCTATTTTCTCTATTTGTTTGCTAGTAATACACAGTCTGTTAGATACAGTCAACCTAGTATGCTGGTTAGTCACAAAGACTGGAATATGACTAGCTATGGATCCTGAACAAGTTGTGCAACCACTCTATAGCTTTTCTTGTCTTTTAGAAGACAACAAAACACCTTTCTCTAAAAGGTGCCATGAGGAAGAATGGTTCCTCTCACAAAATGAACATTCAATAAGAAACAACTTCTATCATTTAAACTCAAGGATACTAGATGGTAATCAGGAAGGCTGGTGGCCATTTTGACTTTTTATAGCATAATTCAAACCTAGAAATGAAACAGATACTGGACCCTCAAACACATGAGTAGACCACATAGTTGAGGCATCAAATTAAAGTAACAATGGAAGAATTCTCACCTGGAAGTGTTTAAACACTGTAATGTAGAATGATGAATTACTGCAAGTATGAATCCAGACAACAACCAAAAAATGGAATGCTAAATGCACTATCCTTCACAAAACCAATAAGTAAATTTGAGTAAGTTCTAGTAATCTAGATTTAAGTATTAAAATGCTTACTATGGGGGGGACAGATAGGGAAAGGGGGCTAAATATGAATAAGATGTATGAAACCCACAAAAATTCAATTAAAAATATTTTTAATTTTTATTTAAATGTGTATTTTTATGTGTATGAGTGTTATGCCTGGATGTATGTAAGTGCACCTGTGTTGTGCAGTGCTTGAGGACAGAAGAGGGTGTCGGATCCCCTAGAACTGGAAGTATAGATGGCTGTTAGCTGCCATGTGAGTGCTGGAATTTGAGTTCGTATCTTCTGCAAAAGCAGCCAGTGCTCTTAACTACTGAGCCATCTCTCCATCCCCTAAAATAATTTTTTTTAAACTTTTAGCCAGCAATAAGTACCCTCTGCTTCACACTCCACACCCCTCCCTCCTTCCCAGATTCCCTTGCTAAGACCTCCCAGAATTCCTCACAATCCAGCCTCAACAGGCAAATCTATGCCATGGAGGAGCCAGAACCCTCCATAACCTTTCTCCAGAGCCATAGCTGGTGTGCCACGCCAGTACTTACTACTTGTTATAGGTGGAAATGGGTCCTTAAAACACAAATGTCAAAGCCCTAACCCCACAGATACATTAAAATGAAATTACTGGGTGGGCTGTAATCTAATACAACCAATGTCCTTATAAGAAGGAGAACTTTGGGCACAACCACAAGCACATACATGTAGGTAGAACATCCTGTGACGATGAAAGCAGAGAGCAGGATGGGATATCTACAACCCAAGGATCAGCTAAGGTTGCCAGCAAACTATCAGCTGGGCAAAGAAGCCTAAAGCAGTTTCTTTCTCATAGACCTCAAAAGGAACCAACACTATTGATACCTTGACCTTTGACTTCAAGCCTCCAGAACTATGAGACAATAAACTTCTGTTCTTTAAGACACTGAGTTTATGGAACTTTGTTATAACAACCACAGCAGACTAATATACTATCTCTGACTTCACTTCTACCTGAGGTGCATCTACCTACTGGTGTTTTCACAAAACATAAGTATGCTCCTTTGAACTTGGGAAATAAAAATGCAAAATTATTTTTCAGAGATTTGAGTAAACATTCTGACAACAGAACTGAGGTCCAGGAATTTTAGAATCTAAAAGAATGGGTAATATTTGAGAAGCAAAGGTCAGAAAAAGGTGGAAGAAGGAAAAGAAGTAAGAAGCAGGAGGAGGGGGAAAGGGGACGGAGGAAGGGGGGGAGAAGAAGAAGTAGGAGGACGAGGAGGATGAGGATCAGGACGAAGACAAGGAGAATGAATGAAAGGTAACTATGACCTTCCAAATACTAGAACAGGTTATATTTTCATATTCGTAAAGGGAAGCCAGGTTTTCTTAACAAGTATTACTTTCATCTCTACCTATTCTCTATCCCTAATTAACAGCATATTTCATGCCTGAAAGGCATGAGCAAGTCTCCCAGGAAGCCCAGAAAATTAGATGAGACTAAAATAAGAACTCTTGTGAAATTGTTTTGCCAAACATGCTTGAAAGAAAAGAAAATTTGCTTCTGAAACTCAAATAACATTTACATTCTTACTCTTAAAACCTAATGATATAAATAAGAACAGAGAACTCAGGATCCATGTATTTAACTGATACAACAGTACTTCAATTTTCCCCCTCACCATGCAGCAGAAAACAGAGCCAGAAACCAAGAATCAGTCAGGGAAGGAAGTGAAACTAGACTCCAGATGTTCTACGATTTCAGTCAATCCATTCAGTCATGATTGAATTTCAATTGCATGGTAAGGAAAGTGAGTCTGAGAGCAGTGGGGAGGGGTCAGAATTAAGATACAGACCCTTTAAAAATTAGAGTGAATACAGCTAAAACACTTGTATCAGCAACTGGAGGACTTTAAAGACTCACAAAGGAGATTCCCTTTAAACTGGACGTTTGGAATAGTTCCTGCTCACTACGTCAGCATGGAGGCCAGAAAGGCAGAGAAAGAAAAGCTATTCCATCAGAAAAGCAGAAGAGTCCGTAAATACTGAGGAAGACGCCCCCAGTAGGAAATTCTTAGAGAGGAGCAGGCTGGTCCTCAGATGTGAGAAGTTGAGGCCTTTAGTTTTCAGGCAATGTGAGCCAGCTGTTTATCCCCAATAAGAACTTTAGTGTATTTTCAGAAGGTTTACCGAGCAACAATGTTCAAAACAAACCACAGCTAGGGATAGCCTTGATCCAGAGAGACTTGTTAAAAGACTATTTTAGGAGCTCAGAAAAAGTAAAAAGCAGAAAACAATGTGTCATTTCAGAAGGAAGGAGACAAATCTTAGCGGTGGCCGGTGGAACAAAAGGAAAGAGCAACGGTGACTCGGAGCTCCAAGGTTAAAAACAGCATAGGGTGATGTTATTAACTCAGGAAAGAAACCCAGGAGAGCTGCACTCCTTGGGGACCTTTCAGATTGTCACTCATAGTTTCTTTCTGACACTAGAAAGATCATAAAAATTGTGTGGGATAGACATAAAACCTTATGACAAAAAATAAAATAAAAGCCCTATCTATTGATTTAAGAGTAAAAGAAACTTTTAAAAGTGTTCATCATCTATGATACACATATTTCTTGTCTCTCTGGGAAACAGCTATATTTAACCTAAGTGTAGTACAAATAATCACCATGACTTTAAAAGGCAGTTTCCACATGAGAGACACCTCAAATATTCCTCCTTGAAAGACATGCTAGTCAAGGTATCTGTGAGACCTAATCTTGGTTGTCAACTTGACATGTGGGAAGGCAGAACCTCAGCTGAAGAATTGCCTCCATCATATTGGCCAGTGGGCATGTATGTCTGTGGGGCATTTTTTATTGCTAATTAATATAGGAACGGTCAGTCCACTGTGGGCAGTTCTGTCTAGGCAAATGGGCCTGGGCTTTATAATAAAGGTAGTTAACTATGGACCTGGCAGTAAGCCAGTAAACAGCATTTCCCCCAATGGTCTCTGTTTCAGTTCCTGCCTCTAGGTTCCTGCCCTGGCTGCCCTTGATGATGCACTGTAACCTGTAAGCCAAATAAACCCTTTCCTGCCCAAGTTGATTGTGTTCATGGTGTCACAGCCAACAGGGAAACAAACTAGGACAGCATCCATAAACCAAAAGCTAACAAAACCCTGGTTTTTAGTGGCAGGATTTTTATCTCAGCATAAAGAAGTACAGATACAACCCCAAGCTAGACTGATGCGTGGATACAGGCAGATGTTCATTCAGTCAAGAAGAGGATACAAAAGCAGACTCAAAGACAAATGATACCCCATTCTCAAGGGACTCTCTTAGTTATCATTGGCTTAAACAAAATGCAGAATATACATGAGGCTGCATCCCCCAACATTTGTAAAGATGCATTAAGGATTCTGCAAGACTAGTCATCAGTACAGAGTTTGCAATCATGCAACATGCCTTAGTCCATTTTCTGTTGCTATTATCAAATATCACAGATGGTAATTTATAAAAGTCAAGTTTTTATTTTGGCTCATGATCCTAGAGGCTGTGGAATCTCTGAGCAAGGCAACAGCTTCTGGAAAGAGCATCACAGCATGGCAGAAAGGGAGGATAAGCAGGCTTGTGCAGGGGAGACAAAACTGCTTCAAAGCAAATCAGTCCTGCAATAGCAACATTAATGCATCCTGAAAATATTTTATTTCTTATTTTTATTTTATGTGTTTGAGTATATTGCTTGCGTATATGCAAGGGCACTCATGTCATGTGATGCCTGCAGAGGTCAGAAGAGGGCATCAGAGTCCCTGAAACTGGAGTTACAGATAGTTGTTAGCCACCATGTGATGTAGATGTTGGAAATTGAACCTGGGTCCTCTGCAAGAACAGCCAGTGCTCTTAACTGCTGAGCCATCTCTCCAAGCCCCATTAATGCATCTCAACGCCCCAGCCACTTCTTAAGGTATAGAGTGATAAATCTGTATTGCTGCCAAGTCTGTAATGAACTAATACTCCCCTGTGTGGCACATAGGGCCACACTCACTCTAGGACCAATCTCCCAGTCAGTCTGTATCTACCAAGGACCCTCTTCTTCAGACAAGTCATATATCTACCTTTTTGAGTTTCTATGTCTCTATCTATGCAGATCTTTCTGACTTCTCTCTTCATTCATCAAAATTCCATGAAAGCATCATTTATTTTACTACCCTGAAAACAGTCCAAATGAATGAGATTACTGACACAAAGGAGAACCGTCCTTGAAAGTGAGGAATGATATTTCCTTTAAGTAAAAAAAAAAAAAGCAGCGAATTATTTCTCAGACATTAGTCCATTTAGAAATAAATACATAGATGGAAAAGAGCAATATATAAGCTTTTAACAGGCTTAAAGCCATTATGTTTATGTAGTTCCCACCCCAACTTTATCCTTTTCCAAAATCTCTCAGCATAATATTGATGAGGAGTCAGATAGCTACTAATTCTTGGGAAATTTTTAGGACATCAGATTATTTTCTACCTCAAGCATTCCCAAATGATCCTTTCAACAAAAGAAAAATACTAGCTTGTTTCTAACCAACTCAAGTTCTGTTAACATGGTCCATAACAAATCTCTGCGAGGCCAAAGTCAAGATGGAAGTTTCTCCCCCGAATCTCTAGGCTACAGTGCGTCCATTATACGCCCTTAAATGGATTTTCACAAGAAAAGCACATAGAACTTTACCAGAAAGTCCCATCCCTACTGAGTTCAGTGCTGACAAGATGCCCAAAATGCTGCACAAACACAGAGAATAGAGATACCTCAACACTGACTACCTCCCTCAAGCAAGGGCCACAGAAGGGGCACCACAGACATTGTTGTCAGCAAATTTTTAAAATCGAACTACAGACAGGTATGACGAGGGACAGCCCAACAGAGAAGTGTGCTCTGAGCAGGGAATACAGCTCACCTGCCAAGAAACACCATGACAACCCTGTGAAAAACGGTCCTTGAATGCATATTCATTTGGTCAGTTTTCTCTAACGCTATTTTCAGAAGAGTTGTTTTTAGCCAAAGGTATCAGACTCTTGAAACTTAGTAAAAGACAGGGTCAGGCTCAGTTGGGACTGAGAAACTAAGATTTGCAGATAAGATTGAATTTCCCAGTTAGTATGGCTCTAAGCATGTCATCCTGTCTTAATAGGCAGAAACTCTTCAACATCTCACTTTATCTTCTAGTTTCAAGAACTCTATGCAGCTGGCTGCCACCACATGACACTCCCTCCTGTCATGCCCGCTGAGGTGTCATGTCATTTCTGTGAAGTTTGAGAGACTGTCTCACTTAATTCAGTTTCACAAAAAGAAAAACAAAAGCCACATTTCATTCCTTATCTCACTCACGTATTCACCTAGTATTCTTTAAGCATCCTTACATAGAACAAGAGCTGGATCTTTCCAGAAAGGAAGCCAAAAGTGCAAAGAATAAAACTGTTTACTGGGCTCCTGAGTCTACAGGCCCCTCAAGTCCAGGAAGATCACTGCCAGCATCACAGAATTATAATGGGCTTCAAAGTATGTTTCCGGTTCCCACAGTATACACAGCATTCAGAGTCACACACACACACACACACACACACACACAGACTCACACACACACACAGAGTCACACACACACACACACACACACGCACACACACAGGCACAAAAGAACTGGAGATAAATCTTGACTAAACATATATTTTGTTCCTTAAACTAGGTGACTAATCTATGACCTTAGAAATTTTAAGATTATGTGTATATTATTTTTGTCTCATCCTTTATATATCATAACAAATCTACACAGACCTTCATCACTTACTTAGGTTTTCTTATTTTTTTCTATTTTGGAAAATATCTTCATTCCCATATCTGAGAACGTTTGGTTTTTGTCCAAGCTTGAGCTACGTAGCACATGGTACCAGACTGGTGGAACTAACCTTCTTGGATGTTTAACAGCCATACTTTGTGGCCTATACTAATCTGGTCAGAGGGACTTAAAGGACAGTTTTTTGCCCCTTGCCCTCCAAGGTTGACTAAGTTCCAGGGGACTGTGGAGCATCTCTCAAAATATCTTGTAACCGTGGTGAGTCACTTGTCCTCTTGTTCAGGGAGGCCAGGGAGACACCACCAGATGGACTTGAACCAGTGTCCAGTCTACAAAAAGGAGGGTCAATTCAGAGGAAACATTTCCTCCATGCTTCCAAGTGAAATGTTTCAGGTTAGCTGGGGCTACATGGGGACCTTGTCTCAAAAAGGCAAAGAAATAATAGAATTAAAATTCAGACACTCTATCCTGACACCACGAAATTGCAAGTATTATATTTTGCATTCCTGTAATTCCAACTTTTGTGAAATTGATGCAGAAGCAATGGGGCCCAAGGCCACTCTAAGTAACTTAGCATGACCTTTCCTAATAATATTCAAATTTTATAGTAAGAATGTTTGCCCCACATTAGGCTTAAATCCTTATAAAATGTTAGACAATTATTTCTCATTGATGATTTTGTTTCTAAGCAGAAACATTGCTGCCCAGATGTAAGACTTCAGCTCGTGCTCTGCAATATTATAGTGCTCACCTGTAGCTAAGGGAGACAACCTGCTATTGTTCTAAAATGACAGATAAATTTGTTTTCTCCCCCTATCTAGACCTTTGAGAGGGAACTAGCACTGATTCTAGCCTCTCCAACAGCTATCAAAGTGCCTGAAAGCAAATCCTGAGTCCATCACTCTCAAGTCCAGCCTTTGCAGACGAAAGAAAATGAGGAGTAACCCAATGGAGGGATGCTTTTGGAAGCTCTCATCAAGAAATCCCAGTGGACTCTATGAACATTTGAAATTTGCCCTGTTCTTACTTTTTTCTGGTTCCTAGTCTAGAACTTGTAATGCTAACTACTCTTGCCTTTACTTCTCCTTCGCATCTGCTAAGCACCAAAGACTTTCTTTTCTCCCTACAGAAAAGAGTTATGCAATTTAGGACTCTTAGATAGGCCCACTGAAGGAGTGAGTACCCCAGTTGCTTCACCCTGCATCCCTGTTCAGCATGGAAGAAGCCAGAGTGGTCTACGCCCCAATTCCTTATCTGAAAGTTTCATAACCTCTTCAGAGGATGGTGTGATAAGAATAGGAGGTAAGAACTGGCTAGGCAGTTAGAGTAAAAAGACCCCAAAGAAAAGTAGCCAGTTTCTTGCCTAAAAGTCAAAATGTCCTTGGGCCTCTTAGCAACGTACTCTCTTCCAAAGGCCAAAAATGACAAAAGTATTTGGGAGCTTTTATTTAATCCCTAAAAGAGTTTAGGGTTACCTCTTTAGCAGGGGGGAATGTTAGAATAGCAAAAAGCCCCATTTAAAAAAAAAGGAAGAGTACATGTAGTTGTCAGAAGAAAGTAATGGAGCGATATGGGAGGAGTTGGAGGGGAGGGAGTGGCATGGATTTGATCTAAACACCTTATATACATGAAATTCTCAATAAATTTTTAAGTTAAAAAAAAGAACTGGAAAAAAAGCAAAAACCAAAGTAATGAGCTCTTCCCAAGGAAGGTAAGAGTTATAAGAGAACAGGCACTTTGGTGCAAGAGTCCAGAGTCCTGAAATCTGGAAGAGCCCTCCTGCTGAGATGTGTACGTTCTACTATCCTTAGATTTGGGGTAACATAGAAAATGGAAACACTTAAGTAGGATGCTCAGTTTAGAGTCTGTACAGCATTTTCAAGGCTTCTCAAAATATTTCCCAATTTAATCAAAGACATAATACAATATGTTCCCCTCAAACTAAGAAAATACAGAAAGCATCCCAGACAGGGGGCAGGATAAGTGAAGTATCCAAGAGGTGATATACTTCCCATAAAGCTGAAATACTGACATTGCTGATTCTCCCCTCATTCCATTATTTTAAAACTATAGATGCTCTCAACTTTCCCTGTACTTTCTTTCTCCTATAAACTGTCATCAAAGGGCACAGTCCTCCCCACTGAGGAAAAAATGTTCTTCCTATTGATTTTTCAATTATACATGGAAATAACAAGGCAAATCAGAGACCGTGGCTTGTTTCAAAATGAGTCAGTCAGACACACAAGAGATCTCAAAGGCACAAACCCACGCCTTGGATTGCTTAAAGCTCATTTTCATGATTTCATAAAACTGATTTCTAGAGATAGCACATAAGCTCAAAAATCTCAGAATAAAAGTAGCCCTGTCAGCAAGCAGAGGATGTCAAACTAGGAAGAGCGTCACTGCTACATTCTCAGTAATATGTGTCACAGTTGCATTTCCAACATTAAGAAACAGCTTGGATTAAACAAACCAAGTATAAATATCACAACAAAGAAAAGTGGAAAGCAGGATTCATGGTATTAAAATAGTATCTCATCAACTGAAAGAATTTGCAACCTCAAATCACCACTTTACTAACGCAATGAGAATCAAATGCTTCTGACATCCCATAGAAACAAGAACTATTCTTCCTAGAGAGGCTTTTCTCCACTTCAAATCACTCCAGTGACCTTTTATTAATCTCCCACATTGATCTTTACTAATCCTGAAATAGTGAATGAGCAGTCCTCAAGAAGATATTACATATGAGCAAAAACAAATTCATTTTGACAATGATCTGTCAGAAAAGCCAAATTATCTTACACAAGGATTGGATTCAAAGTTCTGAAAACACATGTGTGCCATTGCAAAGAAAGCTTTGGCATTTTTCTCTGCTGAATAAGGAGGGAGCCTGGCAAGACTTGCTATTTTAAAAGAAAGGAACTGCATTGCTTTGTATATAAAAGATCTAAAAGAAAATATTTAGCAGAGGAATTAATTTTATAGCTAATTTTTTTTAACTGAAAAAGAACAGGATCATCAGATGAGCACTGCCTATTTAGGATGAACAGTGTGATGTTTTAATATAAGAACAATTGTGCAGTGGTTACAGTTTCGCTAATTGGCATATCTATCACCTCACATAATTGTGAGTTTTGAGTGGTAACACAGAATTATTTCCCTCCATCCCCATCCTCACCCCACCCACCCCATTTCAACCAGGTTGTCCAAGCAATCTGCCTGCTCAGCAAACAGGAACAACACCTCATTATTCAGTTACTTGCTCTCCAACTAGAAACAAACACAAAGTTTCAAAACATGGTAATGTTTGGCCTCAATTATTTTTCATGTTTTTCTACTTGGCAGAAACCTATGCAAAGCAGATGGAGAAAGAGTGGTGGTTAAAAACAAAAGAACAACACAGTCTTTATAAAATTTGCAGTTTTGCGTGCAAATATTTAATCTGCCTGAGTAGACGCAATGAATATTCAATACGCATAGGCCAGAAAAGACAAACTTGATATAGGAGAAGATGAAGTGATGCTGTTCCCAAGCAAGCTGTATTTTGAATACCTGAAACTTCCCCAGTTTGACCATTTTTGGAAAGTGAAAAATCAAGGTTGCACCCACACCTACATTCCCCCTTGGTTGTTCCAACAGACGACAAGACTACCCAGAAAAGACAACATAGATCTACTAAATTTGATGCCATTTTTCCAATGAGTCAATATTTTCTAAGACCCTCCTACAAAATAAAATCTTCCTATAAACTGTTGAGAATAATAATGACCCCTAAATATTTACATACGGTTCATCACAGGTCCCAAAATTCAGAAAATATAAGAAAAAACTTAGTCAAGAACTTAGCCCACCGTCACTGTGATTATTACTTAAGTAAGGCGAAGATTATTCAAGTTAAGCATAGTGTCTTATTTCAAGAACTCTTCTGGACTTCTTGCTGATTAAATATGCTATTTCTTTATTTGTGGCATTCACTATAAACTCCACAATTTAGGAAGAGTGCTGAACTAATACACTGAGAAACCAGACCATCCTATAATAGATGTAGCAGGTGAATCTTCAGCTTTCTTACTTGCTGACAAAACACCTAACACTGTAACCTACATGCACACACACACAAGCATGTTTATTCCTACATAATCTAGAGCCCTGAAGACTCTGAGGTTTTAACTTACTTACAAGCTAACAGGTTAGCAGACACTGCCTTCATGGATGCTGGGAGAGGAGATGAAATTCCTAGGTCTGAGAAAAGGTCTTCATTACTCACAGCACAGTAGCCACAAGCTTTGCACTTAAGTTGGTTCCTCCTGATTCTCAGATCCACAGGGGTAATCCAAGCAGCCCAGGTGGTGGTGTGCATATAGTGGGCTTGCCCTATGACCATGGAACATTGAGAATCATAGTCCAAGCTCATTCAGGATACTGACAGAATTGGTTTCTCTCACTTTCCACATGTCCTTTCATCTTTAAGCCAGCAGTGGTATATCAAATATTCCTTACCCATTAAATCTCTTCCTCTCTGTCCTAATTTTAAGAGTTCATGGAATTATATTGGAATCATTCAAAAAAAAAAAAAAGAACCAGGATAACATATCAATTTCAGTGTAAACTTGATTTCAGCTGCAAGGTCCCTGTTGCCATGTAAGGTAACATACTCATAACCTCGGAGATTAAAGCATGGGATTTTCCTGTGAGTCATAAATCTGTCTCCCACACCCTGCTCTACAAAGTGTGGTCCTTGGGTCAGCAGGAATGACATCAACTGAGAATGTATTAGAACTGTAGACTTTCATCCCACATGCAATGAATCAAAACCTGCATTTTAACAAGTTCCCTAATGACTCACACTCATCAAAGTCTGAGAAGCACTGGTCATCTACAAGTCTACAGTACAGCACTGGGTTTGGAAGAATCGGAACTTAGATAATCAAAAATATCCTGTCATTTCTTCTCACTGTTGTCAAGTGAGTTACGGTCTCCAGTTGAGAAAACTGGAGAGCTGGAATTCAGCTGGGGCTCAGGTCTCTGTCTTGGGCATTACCACCCACTGCTGTTCTAGACCTTGCTAAGGTAGCAAGTGTCCTCGGGCTGCAGAAGGAAGCCATTCCCTCTCTGAATGGACATATTCAGGACATGTTTAAAATAAGGTAGATCGTAAGGGAAAACAATTTACATTCTCAGCCTCGTATCATACCTACAACTTTTTCTCAGCCTCCCGTGACCTGGTGTCAATCCAGGTCACTAATCCAGAGCTTCCTTTATATGGTAGTGAGTTATTCCCTGGGAGCTGGCACCTTCTTAATAGCTGGTCCACAGTTGGAGCTATTTCTACCATCAAAGGTATTTTAGTCATTTGACTATCAGAAGAAATGTCTATGGTCCTTTGGCAGTTTTGCAAGACTAGCTCTGACTCCACTAAGTTCGGGTCACTTTCATCACGTGTAACATCATTTCATTCATTATGAAATAATGAGGTTAAAAACTAGAATTGAGAGTGAAGGTCTCATGTCACTTTCAATTGGGATAAAAATTGCTTTGTTAACTAATATTATATTGATACTGACTTCAAAATACAAAGAGCTAGAAATGACAGGTAACACCATTGATTTAGATAGACCTAAATTTTACAAGTCACTTCAAAATGATTTCTAATGTGATCCACATAGAAGCCATGTAAAGTAAATGAATATATCATACTTCACATTATATAGAGTAGAAAACTGAGATACAAACACATTAGGTTACTTTCCATAAATGAAGCAGGGCCAGAAGACCCATGACTCCAAGATTTGCATTATGTGAATCATGGTGAATTCTGTGGCCAAGTAAAAAACCTAATTTATAAGTTATAAATTCAGATCATTAAAATAAGTTTCTAAAGCAGGACATAATTTCTAAACTTTGAGCTATAGTGCAGCAAGGAGAGAAAAATAGATTTAAGAAACAAATAAAGTAGTTAACCTTCCACATATCCTGAATGCTAAACAAAGCCATATATTTCCTTGCATAATAGAAAATATTCTCCAGAGAAAATGTATCCTTAAAATGTCCTGTAGTTTAAAATATGTTGAAGAAAAAACTATTAGTCTGATATGTTTCTGCTTTGAGACATATAAAATTATACTACTGGTGCAAACATGATCTGTAGAGAAAGCTTGTACTGAAAGTCAATGAAATACTATTAACCTTTTAGTGAAAAGTGGTTGATAAAGACAAAGGAAATTTTGAGCCTTTGTAGTGGGGATGTTTTCTATAGGTGAGTATGATTCATTAACCATTAAGACTCATTAAATGCTTTGGGAATAAACACTTGATAATGGAATTCAAAATGTCTCCCAATCAGTTCAAATCGTATCACAAGATTTCTTAGCTTTAACTCAGAGATTACACTTTTGAAAGGAGGTAAAGAAAATATTTCCAATGATCTGCTAAGATGAAGAAACAGATAATGAAAATGAGTCATTAATAACAATTCTAGTTTGCTTGCAATTGCTTTGACAATACACTGACCTAAACCAACTTCAGGAAGAAGGGGTTTATTTGGCTTAAAGCACAGTTCATCATCAAGGGAAGTTAAGGCAGGAACTCAGGGTGGGAAACTGGAGTACAGACCATGGAGGAATGCTGCTTACTGGTTTGCTCTCTGACCAGTGCTCAGCCTGTTTTCTTATACAATACAGGACCACCTGCCTACACGTGACACTGCCCATAGTGGGCTGGGCCCTCCTACATCACTCAACAAACAAGAAAATGGCCCACAGACATGGTCACAGGCCAGTTCAATGGAGACAGTTCCTCAACTGAGATTCCTTCTACCCAAGAATGTCAAATTGACAACTAAAACTATCCAGAACAGTAACAGAACTTTCTACAAATGAACCACCAGCTATTTATTGAAAGTCATACCACAAAATGTTACCTGGAAGACCAGCTCTCATCCACATCTCACTGATTTCCTGGGGGAACAGACATATTAGCCCATTTCTGTCAACTGGATGCTGCTATGTCCCTCAGTTTTCTGTGCTTCAACTAATGGGCAATTTTTTTTTTTTTTTTGGTCTTTTTGAGACAGGGTCTCCCTGTAGCCCCAGCTGTCCTAGAACTCACTATGCAGACCAGGCTGGCCTTTAACTCACAGAGATCCGCCTGCCTCTGCCTCCCGAGTACTGGGATTAAAGGTGTGTGCCACCACGCCCAGCTTGGGCAATATTTTTATTCACAAGTTAATTCCATGCCTCCAAACATAAGTTTAAAAAATTACATAAGCAATAATTATCCCTGATATTTTATATTGGCCTGGGTATTTCATTCAAAATACTATTTCACAGTTGTGATGAACCATAGGTTTCATGAACGATCTCCAGGAAAATGTAGGACTCTAAACTACCAATATCAACAATTATTTGTCTTCTTTCAGGGGACGTTCTCTAGAATCCTCGGGAAAATGTGAGTTACATGTGTTGACCAGATATAAGGTGAACTTCGCAGTATCAAGCATTAAATTAGTTGGTTTGCCTAAATCATTACAAATTTATACTAATCCTTCAAGGACACCTTGAGCAGATGAGGAAGCTGTGAAATGAAATCATGAAGTTTTCTCTCACAAAGAGAGAAAGAAATGGCAGCTCTGAATCCCAAGCAGCAATGTGCTTCCAGAGCCTTGCTCTTGAACCATAGTCTACATCTTCTTTGTTCAATCAGTTCAGTCTCTAAAGATCAGATATAAAAGCACCACATTGCTGTGACTTGGCAACTGCTAATCTGTCCCTCCTAAAGACCAAGCCCTTTCACATGTTTGTTTGGGGACTGTTTGTTTGTTTACTTACCATATTAAGCACTGGGCCTAGACAGGCCATTTACTTATATATTTAACAAGTTGGGGATTTTTTGAGACAAGGTCTCCCTGTAGCCCCAGCTGGCCTGGAATTCCCTGTGTAGACCAGGTTGGCCTCAATCTCACAGAGATCCACCTGCCTCTGCCTCCTTAGTGCTGGGATTAAAGGTGTGCGCCACCACGCCTGACTTTATTTAACAAATATTTATTAAACAAGTACTGTGAAATCTCTGTTAGTCAGGAGTATGTCAGAGATCCACCTGCCTCTGCCTCCTTAGTGCTGGGATTAAAGGTGTGCGCCTGACTTTATTTAACAAGTATTTATTAAACAAGTACCGTGAAATCTCTGTTAGTCAGGAGTATGCCAAATCATGAATTCTAGATTCAGGTAACTTTACTATAATCAAAGCTAATAGCAATTACAATTTGATAAAGGAACAGAATCATCAAATGCACATAAAGTGTATCCCACAGACTCTGCTACAAGCATCGTCCCCAAGGCTGCAGTGCTCCCTTTTTTACCTACTGCTCATGGACTTACTTCTGTTCATTAACTTTTCTTCCAGTTTTGTGCTTTGGTTTGTTGTGCTTCCTACATTCACACAGTGTGTTACTATGGTATTCTCTTGATTCATTTCCTGCAATATGTGCCATTCTTATCCTTAGTAAAATAGACTTTAAGAAAAGTCTGACTACAAAGGTAAAGTTTAAACCTGTATTAATAAGCCTCAAAAATAAGCAGTTAATAATAATATTATTATTAGTTAATATTAGTCCTTGAAACACATTTGCAAAATTCCTTTTCCTGAAGATAACTCTTCATCAAAAACAACCAAAAGTTACATAAATAGCCTTGCAGCATGAAGGCCTTGGCATACAGAAGTGTGAGTGGTGTGCTGCTGAGGACGCGGTGAGCTGGGACCAAAATGTAGAAGACTTTTCGTGACAAGCTAAGGGAGTTACCATAATGTTTTCTTACAATAATTTTTTTAATTTATTGAGCTTTTGTACATTTCTTGCAACAGTTCTTAATCAAATTGAGACCTCCTCCCCATCCATGCCCCCAACCCCCCCACCAGACTTTATGTATTCTGCCATACATGTTAAGTCTTATCCAGTCAAGCATTTGTACTCAAATGTCCTCCAATGCAAATTCATCACTGGAGTTTACTCAGTCTGTCTAGAGATCAAAAGTAAGGAATACTCTCCCTCATCCAGTAGTAATCACTCCCCAGTAGTTCCCATTCTAGGGCCAGCCCACCACCCAATTATCTTGCTCCATTCTGGACCCTTGTCTAATTGAGGTGGCATGGGTCCTGTGCTCAATGCCACCATTGCCACAAGTTCACACGTACAAGCTTCCAGTGGCCTGAAAGCCTCTGCTTCCATATGTCCATGAACCAGTCCTGGTTCTTACAATCTTTCCACCCCGCCCCCATTCCAGAATGGTCCCTGAGCCGTGAATGGGTGAGGGTTATATAGGAGTCCTATCCAAGGACACACACTCCTGTTCTTTAAAACTTGGTCACTTGTGCCCTTCTGTGTACAACACACTCTCTTGTATAAGGAAGCTTCACTGGTGTGAGTTGAGGGATGCACCAGTTTCTCTCTACCCCTCATCCCACTATGTTCCATGAACCTTAGGTGTAGAGGTTCAACTATAGATGTGTCACCTAGGGTTGGGCATCTCTCAGATATATTCTGTTTCTGACCAGTTGTGGGATTCTGCAGTAACCTCTATCTGTTGCAAAATGAAGATTCTATGATGAGACAGCATGCTTGTCTGTAAATATAAGAAACTATATTCAGCATATGGTAAGAAATTTCATTTGTCTAGAGATATGACACAGATAGGGTTTTCTCTAAGATCTATGACCTCTCCAGGCATGTGTATTTGGCTGAGTTTACAGTGCTACCCATGAATTCACTCCCATTGAGAGGGCTTTCCTTCCAATTAGATAGCTATCAATTACTCCCCAGATAACAGTGCCACTATTGCACCAATACAGGTAGTTTGCTGTGCCAGTCATTATGGTTATTAGGCTTTAGGGCTGGGTTGAAACATTGATTGATTTTCTCCCTTCTCAGTTTGCACACTATCATCTAGCATTATGAGGGCTAAAGTTCAGATAGAAGACTTCCAAGTCAGCTCCTGTTCCATTGCCCCAAGTCCTATATTCAAAGTATGTCCTGTCCTCAGCAGTGGAGTCTTATCTTCTAGTTCTGGGAGATAACCAAGAGCTCTGACAATAGCCTATGTTATTTTGGGAGTCTCTTGGACCATTCTCACCAATCACTCAGAGGGAGGTCTCTCCTGTCTGGCACTGTGTTCCTCGCCATACAACTCCCAGGTATACACATGCACTAATGTTAAGACACTGTGTGTGCATTTCTCAGAGGGTTTCAGGGGCAACACATTTCCCTCTGGGCTCCCTAACCCACCAATATCCATTCATCTCTACTCTTTCTTCCTCCCATCTGACCTCCCTCCTCCCTCCCGAGTCCCAGAGTCTCCTTATCCATACCCTCCCCCTAAAGCACCTGCCTCACACCATCCCCCCTCTCTCGATTTCCCTCTCCCACCACCTTGCCCCCCTGCATGTCCCTCCCCCTCCCCTCCCAGCCAAACAAACCCACTTTCCCCACCCCCCCCCGGTAACATTTGTTCCCTACTCTACCCCTCTTTCGAGTTCTTTCTTTTCCTTTACCTCTGTGTAGCCTTTCCATTTTCCTGGCTCCTGGTGTTACATCAGAATATATACTCACATATAAGGGATTGGTGCTATGATCTGCAAATGAGGGAGAACATTCATCACTTGCTTTTCTGCGTTTGTGTTACATCACCTAGTATAGCAGCCTCTAGGTCCATCCATTGACCTGCATATTTAATAATTTCAAATTTTCTTACTGCTGAGTAGAACTCCAGCAGTAAATGTGTAAATGTACCACATTTTCATTAACCATTCAACAGTTGAGGGACATTTAGGTTGTTTCCACTTCTTAGCTACTGTGAACAGAGCAGCAACAAATATGGATGTACAGGTATCTCTACAGTACAATGAGTCCTTTGGGTATATTCCAAGGATTGGTATAACTGGATCATATGGTAGATTCATTTCTACTTCTTTTAGAGTTCTCCACACTGCTTTCCGTAGGGGTTCCATGAGTTTGTGTTCCCACCAGCAGTGAATGAGTGTTGCCCTTTCTCTACTGTCTCGCCAGCATTTAGTGTCCTTTGTTCTCTTGATCATAGCCAATCTGACTGAGGTAAGATGGAATCTTAAAAATGGTTTTTATCTGCATTTCTCTAATTACTTTTTAAGGTGTTTCTTAATCATTTTTATTTCTTCATTTGAGAACTCTCTGTTCAGTTCTATAACCCATCTTTTTATTGAGTCATTTGTTTTCTTGTTTCTTTGTTTTCTTAGTTCTTTGTATATTCTGGATATTAATTCTCTGTTGGATGTATAGCTAGTAAAGATTTACTCCAACTCAGTTTTCTCTTCCCTTCCTTGGTTGTTTCTTTTGATGTATAGAAGCTTTTAATTGAATAATGTCCCACTTATTGATTGTTGACTCTATGCCTGAGCAGTTGATGTCTGATTTAGAAAGTCCTTTCTTACACCTATATCTTATAGGTTACAGCCAATATTTTCTTCTAGCAGTTTCAGAGTTTCAGATTTTATATTGAGGTCTTTGCTCCATTTGCAGTTGACTTTTGTGCAGGGTAAAAGATAAGCATCCAATTTCATTCTTCAGCAGGTAGAGATCCAGTTTTGTCAGCATCATTTGTTGAAGATGTTTTCTTTACTCCAGTGTGTGTTCTTGGCAACCTTTGTCAAACATCATGTGGCTGAAGTTGCACATATTCAAGTTTGTGTCTTTTATTGTGTTCCATTAATCTACATGTCTATTTTTAGGCCAGTACCTTGCTGTTTTTATGTCTATACCTCTGTAATATAATCTGAGATCTGGTGTGGTGATTCCCCCATCACTGTTCTTTTTTTCCAAGATTGCTTTGGCTATCTGGGGTCTTTTGTGATTCCGTACGAATTTTAGGATGATTTTTTGTAGCTCTGTAATGAATGTTGTGAGTATTTTGATTGGCATTGCATTGAAACTATAGATTGCTTTTGGTAAGGAGGTCATCTACACAATATTGATTCTACCAATCCATGAGCACGGTAGGTCTTTCCACCTCCTAGTGTCTGCCTCTATCTCTTTTTCTAAAGATTTGAAACTTTCATTGTAGAGATCTGTAATGCCTTTGGTTGGGTTTATTCCTAAATATTTTTGAGGTTATTGTGAGCTGGGGGGTTTCCCTGAATGTTTTTTTCTATATAGAAAGGCTGCTGCTTTGTAAATTGATTTTGTAACTTGCCATTTTACTGAAAGTATAATCATTTCTAACAGTTTTCTTGTGGAATTTTTGGGATCTCTTATGTATAACATCATATCTTCTGCAATAGTGATAATTTGAGCTCTTCTTTTCCAAATAGTAGTCCTTTAATTTCCTTCTCTTGTCTTATTGCTCTTGCAAGAGTTTCAAGCATTATATTGAAAAGTAGTAGAGATAGTGAACAGCCCTGTCTGGTTCCTGATTTTAATGGGAATGCTTCCAGTTTTTCTCCATTTAGAATGGTGTTGGCTATGGGTTTGCTGTATATAGCTTTAATTATGTTGAGGTATGTTCCCTCAAGAACCAATTCCTTCTAGGACTTTTAACATGAATGCAGCAGATAAGTAAGACATTCTATTGATCTTCCTCCCACAGAACATCAACTTGGATGACATATACACAGCAAACCACATTCTCATGCGCTAAGGGTGTTAGGTGCATGAAGAGTCTAAAGAAAAGGGCCACGGGAAGCTTTGAGCAACATCAAAAGGGGAAATATTCAAGTGACTGTATTTGAAGAAAGACTTGAAATATCCAAAAGAACAGGAAGATTGTTAAAAAGAGATAATAACAAAAAAAAAATTCCCAAACTTACACTACCCAGGTACAGAAAAGTCAAAGGGCACCAGTCAAATTTAATCCAACAAAGTCCACTCCAAGACATCTTATAATTAAGCTCTCACGGGTACAGGGAATGTTCAAAATGAGCAAATAAACAAATGTAATATAAAATGGAAACCATCTAAAGGCCTTTGACAAGATCAACACCTGAAGAAACTCAGAACAGCAGGAAGATAATTGAGCACAATAAAGGCCATATACCATGAACTACAGCCAAAATTCCATGAACCAAGCAAAGACTAGAAGCATTTCCTATGAAATGGGAGATAAGGCCAGTGCCCACTCTCTCCACTCCTATTCAACACAGTGCTTGAAGTGTTAGCCAGAGCAATAATCTAAGAGAAAGGAAACAAACAGAGTACAAATATGAAAGGCAGAAGCCAAATTACCTCGATTTGCAGATGGCTTAATCCTATATGCAAAAGACCATAAAGACTACCAGAAAACTCATAAATCTGATGCTTTCAGAAAAGCAGTAGGGTACAAAATTTCCATACAAAAATCAGTGTGTGTGTGTGTGTGTGTGTGTGTGTACCAATAACAAACTTTCCAAGAAATAAAGAGAAGAAAAAATTTCCATTCACAACACCTTCAAATAATAAAATACCTAAAAATAAACCTAAGAAGCTGATTGACCTTTAAAATGAAAACTTTAAGACACTAATAATAGGAACTGAAGAAGATGCAAAGACCTCCCACACTCAGTGTATCAACAGATTGATGTAAAAATGTTTATATTTCAGAAAGCTATCTATAGACAGAATGCAATCCTCATCGAAATTCCAATGGCACCCTATACAGAACTATAAACAGCAATTCTAAAATCCATGGCGAGGCAAAAAGGATCCCAAATAACCAAAGGAACATAATCAGAATGAGTAATGCTAGAGATATCACAATGCTTGATCTCAAATTATACTACAGAGAGATAAAGAAAAAAGTTGTATAATATTAGCACAAAAAACAGATATATAGATCAATGAAGAACAGAGGACCCAGAAAGAAACCCCCACAACTACAACCACCTGTCTTTCAACAAGTGTCAAAAACATGCACTGGAAGAGAACAACCTCTACAGCAAATGGTGTTGGGAAAGTTGGATATCCACATGCAGAATGATAGATCCATGTCTCCCACCATGCACAAAATCCATTCAAACTAGATCAAAGACTTAATATAAGACCTGAAACTTTGAAACTGATAGAGGGAAACATGGATATAATACTTCAAGACAGAGGCATAGCCAGGGATTTTCTTTAAAGGAAACATAGAAAAATGATCCCAAGAATTGACAAGAGAAATTGCATAAAATTAAAAAACTTCTGCATAGCAAATGAAACATTCACCAGACTGAAGACACACTCTAAGAGTACTAAAAAAGATCTTGCCAATGATTCATCAAACAGGAGATGAATATCTAGAATATATAAAGCAATACAAAATTTAAACACAGAAATATCTTCTAATTGATAAATGGGCTAATGAACTGAATAAACAATTCTAAAAAGAAGAAATATAAATGGCCAATATACATTTGGAAAAGTATTCAACATCCTTAGGCATAAGGGAAGTACAAACTAAAATGACTTTGAGATTCTATCTCACCCAAGTCAGAATGGATCAAGAAAACAAATAGCAACAAGTGCTGGTGAGAATTTGAGGAAAAACAAACCCCTATACTCTGCTGGCTTGAATGTAAATTGGTACAACCACTATGGAATCACTTTGGAGTTGTCTCAGAAAACTAAAACTATATATGATATAACTTGGGTCCTTCTGAGTTTATAACCAAATGATTCAAAGTCAACAAACCACAGAGAAACTTAAACATCTGTATTCATTGTTACTCTATCCACAATAGGTAGGGAATGAAACAAGCCTAGATATCATCAACAGCTTAATAAAGAAAATGTGGCAGTGCTCATACTGAAACTTTATGCAGCCATTAAAAAAATAAAATCATGACATCTGTGTGAAAGTGGATTGAACTGGAAATCATTATGTTAAATGAAATCAAGCCAGACTCAGAAAGAAAAATACTGCATTTTTCTCTCATTTGCAGAACCTAGATTCAAATGTGTGTGTATAAAAGAGAGGGAAAGGAGAGAGAGAGAGAGAGAGGGAGAGAGAGAGAGAGAGAGAGAGAGAAACAATGAGAGGGGAGGAAAACATCTTCAGGGGGAAGGAAGAGAAGGTAATGGAATGTACATGTAATGTGGAACACTGTCCTGCAGACATGATATATTCATTCCCTCTTGAACTCTCAGCCACTATGATTATCTGCATAATAAGGCCTGCACAAGATTGGGTGCAGTAACATTCCTTAATGGAGAGAAGGGAAGGGGCTCACAAGACCTCACCACTCCCTGAGACAGTTAATAGTTACTGATAGACATTCCTCCAGTAGTGTACCTGCTTGTAAGTTGTCCATTCTCGCAGTAACTCCAATTAAACTTACTGTTTACCAAGCTACACTTGAGAAGACTGGTTACATTGGTCTGTTGTTGGTGTCTTACCTTGAGACAATCGATGCTTATTTGTTTCCCCAGGAAGTTCACACAATAATGTGAAATGAAAATAGAAGAGTATCTTCTGGGAAGAAAGAGACCAGCAAACGGAGGGCTTGGAGGAAGATAATGAGGAAGGAGGAAGAAATTAGAGCAAAGTGTATAGACCCATATGTATGAAAATGACAAAATGAAATCCATTACTTTGTATGCTGTTTAAACATCAATAAAAAGGAAAATTAAAAATAAATGAACTGCACTCTAGACTGATGTCTACATTAGGCACCTCTAGATGTCTACAGTGCATCCCATCCCATGCAACAGCTGTAAAACATGCTTTTTTCACCAGCACATGGAACAACATCCAGGGTAGGTCACATGATCAATCTCAAAACAAGTCTCAATAATTTTTAAAATATTCAAATCGTGTTGAATCTTTTCTAACTGCAGTGGTAATGGGAAATGAATGACAATAAAAACTTTGGAAACTATAAAAATACATGGAAATTAAGTCTTTTGGGGGTTCTAAATGCTTCTTGTGGTTGGATGTCTATGTCATTCTCTAGGTTTGGGAAGTTTGCTGCTCTAAGTTAAGTTAATACTCAGTCTGGTATAACTTGCACACCTGGGAAGAGGGAACTTCAATTGGGGAATTTCCTTTACCAATTGGCCTATGGACATGTCTGTGAGCCATTTTCCTGATTGTCAGTAATGTGAGAGGGCCCAGCCCATTGTGGGCAATGCCACCCTGGGGAGGTGGTCTTGGGTTGTATGTTTTTTAATATCTTATTAATTTTATGTGTATGAGTGTATTTTCTGCATGTATGTGAGTGCACCCATGTCATGCAATGCCACGGACGTCAGAAGAGGGCTTCAGATTCCCCTGGAACTGGAGTTAAGGACGGTTAGAAGGAATTTTTTAAATGCCTTGACACAAGTGAAAAATGGAGGCACAACACGCCAAAATGTATGGGCTACAGTAAAACCTGGATCAAGAGGGAAGTTTATTAATTGCCAAAGAATTAATAAAATGTTATATTTAAAAAGAGAGACATTTATAGCAATTAATGCCCAAATAAAATAGCAGACAAATGTCCAGTAACCTTGATGCATCTCAAGTGAAGGCCAAGATTTCACAAAGGAAGTAACGAAGATCTGAGAAGAAATAAATGAAACACGAAGTATAAAAAAAATGCAATATGCACACAGAATAGAGCTGATTGCTCAAAAGGATAATGAAAAAGGTGAACTTCTAGATCAACAAAGAAAAGGAAAAAGAAGACTCAATATTCTGGCAACTGGAAGCATGCTCATATGAACTTGCGGCAACAGTGGCATTGTGCACAAGACCTATGCCAACTCAGACAAGGGCCAACATGGAGCAAGGGAAATGGACTGCAGGCCCCAACCTTAGCTTGGGAACTGTTGGCAACTGGTTACTGCTAGATGAGGGAGAGAAGATCTTCTTTAAGGTCTCTGTATAGGCTGACTAGACTCCAGTGGATGAACTTGCACAGAAGGCTATGTGGATACAAATGCTTGACCGAATAGGACTTAATATATATGACAGCACTCATGAGGTCCAATGGTGGAAAGGGGCTGTGAAAGCACATACATGGGGGAGGGGGTCTAAATTTGATTAAGAGCTATTGTGTTAAATGCCCAAAAACACAATAAAAAAACGTTAAAGAGGGGCTTGAGAGATGGCTCAGCGGTTAAGAGCACTGGCTGCTCTTGCAGAAGACCACCCACAAAGCAGCACCCACGAAGCAGCTAACAAACATCTGGAACTCCAGTTCCAGGGGATCTGAGGCCCTCTTCTGTCCTCCAGGAGCAATACACACATACACATACAATTACACATATGCAGGCAATACACACATACACATACAATTAAAATTAATAAATAGTTTTTAAAATATATTAAAGAAAAAAGATTTTTTAAAAAAACTTCTGGGAAGATAAGTTCTTCCTCACCTAGCAGTAATCAGTTGCCAATCTGATCTTCCTAAAACAAGGCTCTAGACAGGCTGACTAGAACTCAGTGGATGGACTTGCACAGGGGAACATATAAGGACACTGCCCTGACACAATGGGCCTTAACATGGATGACAGAGTATATGGGTTCCAGTGGGCAGGGGGCTGTGGGAGGGTGCTAGTGGGGACAGGGATATAAAGATGACTAAGATTGTTTGAGATATTCTGTATGAAATACACAAAAATTTAATGAAAACAATTTTTAAAAAACTTCTGAAGAGTCACTCTCCTTTGGAGACATGGTCTGCTGGTAGGTTGCTCAGACCCCAGTGGATTACCACACACCCATGTTCACATGGGCATTGGTAACTGATCTCAGGATTATTAATAACAACAGAACATGCAGACAGAGTGGGAATTATTAGGTGGAGCTGGACAGTGATCCTTGTGAATGGATATAACTGATATGCATTGTATAAATGCCTGAAATTTTGAAAGAATAAAAAATTAAAAAAAGAAACTCTGACCTAAGAAAAGTTGAAGAGCATCTTACTACTGAATTTAATAAAAAATTTAAATAACTAAATGCCAATTCTTCTTAAGTTAGGCCCCCAAAAAAACACAGAAGAGGAAAAGAGTTGCCTAAACATATCCTACAAAACTAATATTACTCAATTCTAAAACCAGATGAGAACATACAAACAGTTCAAAACTATATCTTTGATGAACGTGATGCAAAAATTCTCAAATAAATAAATAAATAAACAAACAATACTAGGAATCTAAAGCCAACAGCACACTAAAATATCACTTACAGGGTCAAGTGGGATTCACCCCAGTGAAATAAGGAAGGTTGAAAATGTGCAACTCAACAAGTGTGATACACCACATCAGTAGAATTAAGGTGGGTAGGCCAGGTGCAGTGTCATATACCTTTAATCCCAGCACTCAGGAGGCAGAAGCAGGAGGATTGCTGTGAGAGCGAGGCCAGCCTGGTCTACATAGCAAGTTCCAAGCCAGCTGGGGCTACAGGGAGACCCTGTCTCAAAACAATTTTTTTTAATTTATTTTTATTTTATATGTATTTGTGTATTACCTGCATGTAGGTAAGTGTACCCGTTTCTTGCAATGCCGGTAGAGGTCAGAAGAGGGTGTCGGATCCCCTGGGACTGGAGTTACGGACAGTTGTTAGCTGCCATGTGGGTGCTGGGATTCGAACCCGGGTCTTCTGCAAGAACAACCAGTGTTCTTAACCGCTGAGCCATCTCTCCAGCCCTCAAAAAAAAATTTTAAGAATTATGGTTGCTATAGTGATCACCACAGCCGAGGAGAATAATGGAAGGAGGTTGATCAAAGGGAAGCATCATACAGTTAGATAGGAGCAAGAAGTTCTAGTGTGCTACAGCACAGTGGAGTGTCTATAGGTAAAACAAGGGATATTTTTGAAATCTGGAAGAATAACACTGGAGAGACGGCTCAGTGGCTGAGAACACCACCTGCTCGTGCAGAGGGCCTGGGTTCAGTTTCCAGCACCCACATGGTGGCTAACAACCATCCTTAACTCCAGTCAGGGGATCCAATGCCTTTTTCTAGCCTCCACAGGCATTGCATGCATGTGGTGCACTTATATATGAAGGCTAAACATGCATACACATAAAAATAAATAAATAAAAAGAAGTAAAATCCAGAAGAATAAATTTTGTTTTCACAATAAAAAAATATTTGGGAAGATATGTATTTAACTTGATGTAAACATTGCACAATGTATATATGTATCAAAACATGCCTCCCCACACTCACGCACACATACATCATACATACACCCATTAATATAAACATTTCGAAAAAATTAACAAGAAGCACAGAAATTATAAAATGTCTACAGTGTTCAAGGTCACTGAGTCAAGAAAACTATTTTGCAGTCAAAGCTAGAAAGCTATAATGGGAACACTTTCAATAAAATTATGGGTGAGTTCAGCTGAAAGAGAGGAAATTGGGTAATCAAATACCGGATTTCTAGAACATTCGCAATTACAATTTGTCCTGTCCCACTATACACTGTTTTGACTTTCCATCTAAAACTGTGGTAACATAAAAATTGTAGACAGTATACTTAAACTTTAGGTTGCTGTGTTATGAACAGAGTGGCAGTAAGTACTGGTGATTAGACATGGGATCGGGAGAAGGTGTTTTAGGAGTGGGGGGTCCTGAGCACAGATGTAAGCAGTAGGGAAGTAGGAGCTAGTGAAGCAGGAGACTGAAAACTTGACAAACAAAAAGGGAGTTATTGATGGCACTAGCTTCAGAGGAAAGTAGAAAAAGTTGGGATCAATAACACAATTTGATAGAGAAAGGTGAAGGACTTTTCAAAATAGCAGTAAGTTTAAAAATATAAAGATGGAGAAATTTTCAAGAAGAGGAAATTGGGGAGTGAGAAATCATGCTCTTATATAAAGTCACTAAAACATATGCTGCAGAAGATGAGGAGTATTTGATTACTCTGTTTGACTGGTTGTCAGTAAATGTCAGCAGAATGAATTCTGTGCACTCAGTCTTACCAGATGAAGGCGCAGGCATGCTGATCTCATAGAGGTGAAGAGACAGGAAGGGTGACACAGAGGTTAAAGAAGGAGACTTGGAAGGGTCCTATGGCATGTAACGTCAAGTCAAAATGAGATGGATAAATAGCCTGGTCTTTTCATCATGCTCTGTACCAAAAGCCACACAGCAAGGCCTACCTGGCCACTGTGTCTAAAACTATAATCCTTCATATCTGCCTTTATCTCTTAGCCCTGTTTCATGCTTAACCGTTTCTAAGTGCATACTGTTGAATGCTATCCATTTGCTTTAGTATATGGATAATTTACTTCATTCACTATCTCTCCACACACACACACGCACACACACACACACACACTAAACATATACATACATACACATACACACATATATAGACGCTAACACAATATATAAGGGAGGGGTTTTTCTGTTTTTCCACTGCTTTCTCCAGTGCCTAGAACAAGGCTCCCTAAATGAATGGCTGCCTCTGCACACCAAAGACACACCAAAGTTAAACAAACTTTCTTACACAGCAGTGAATTATTTGTGAAAAGAAGCAGAAGAAAGAATAGACATTAGAAGAATTCCAGAGTAAATAGTGGCTGAAACAAAATGCAAGTGAGAGGTTATTGAAGGCTGAGGACTCATGGAAAGCAAAGTACTCAGGTCAGCAAGATGAAAGAATAAAGCATGGGGCAGGGGGGCCATGAAGCCAGTAGCTGCAGATACCAGCTCCTTTTAAGGGACTGTGGCAGGGAGACAAGGAGAGGGATCTCAGGCTCCCGGATCCATGTGAAAATCAACACTATCTGCGCATTGTAAGTGTCGCTGTTAGGTGGCAGGGATTTCTCTCTCCTGCGAAGTTTTGCTCCCTGCGCTGATCTACAGCCACTGAAACGAAAATACCCCTAATCCATGCGTGCTTGCACACGGCCTGAGTGAGGCGCTGACGAGGAGAGGAACATCTTTCTTCTGTGCGGGGTAGGTATCAAGTATACAAATACCGTTTGCTTCTGCCTAGAAAATCTGTATTTATCAGGTTTGTCAAGATACACTTAAGCCACACCCATCCAGCCTTTGTTGAGCTACACTACCATGATCATAATTAGTCACTATCATAGTCAACAATGTTTATATTCCCAGGACTCATTTTAATCACTGATTTTAAAACAGCACACAAAGCAATGGATTTCACTGTGCTCTTCCCATGCACACTTTGTTCTTATTCATCTCCTCCCTGACTATCTCCTGGGTCCCGTTTCCCTGTCTTCTGTCCCCTTCCTCCCCAGTAGCCTCCCTTCTATTTTAATGTCACACATACGCCATCACCTCTCTCTCTTACCACTTCCTTTAAGATTTCTTCTTCCCTTTTCGTGGACTTATTTCTAGTTTCAACACACATACACACACACACACACACACACACACACACACACACAATTATTCAGTATTAGTCCTTTTTCTTACATTTTTATGTTTTTTTTTTTGTCTTTTTGAGGCAGGGTCTCCCTGTAGCCCCAACTGTCCTGGAACTCACTATGTAGACCAGGCTGTCCTTGAGCTCACAGAGATCTGCCTGCCTCTGCCTCCCAAGTGCTGGGACTAAAGGCATGCACCACCACACCCAGCCAATGCTTTATTTTTAATAATATTGTATTTTGTGTATTTCATGGACAACATCTTATCCTCTTTATACCCCCATCCCCATCAGCACTCTTCCATACCCCCACTGGGTTTTGTGCATTCTGTCATTTATGTTCACGCCTTTCAAGTCGTTAGTATTCCCTGACGACCCCCAGTGCAAGTTCATCCACTTGGGTCTAGTCATCCTATCTAGAGTCCCTCCCCTTAAGAAGATCAGTTCTTCCTCTCCCAGTAGTAATCAGCTACCTAATAGTTCTTCAGCTCTGCAGCTAAGATTGGAGCCTCCTGCCCATTTCTATAGTTCTATGCTAGGTTTTTGGCTACTTGAGTTTGCATAGGTCTTGTGAATGCTGTCACTGTTGCTGTAAGTTCACATGAGCAAGGTCCCAGTCACCTGTAAGGCTACTTCCATATGGTCATGCACCTCCTCCCCTGACTTTTAAAATCTTTTTGCCCCTGAGCCCTGGTTCATTGCTCTCTTTTGCATAAGGGAGTTTCATTGATGAGAGTTGAGATATACGTTAGTATTTTCTCTACCCCTTGTTCCACTATGTTCCATGAGTCTTACACATAGAAGTTCCATTGTAGATGTGTCACTTAGGGTTGGGCATTTCACGATCTCTGTATGTGACCAGTTCTGGAACTCTGTAATAAACTCTGTCTGTTTAAAAAGAAATTTATTTGATGAACAGTGACTGGCATACTTGTATGTAAATATAAGAATCCATATTTAGCACATAGCAAGAAATTACACTTGTCTAGGGATGTAACAGCTTTGGGGTTTCTCTAAAATCTATGCCCTCTCTAGCCATGTGCATACGACTATGGTCACAGTACTACAGATGAGTTTCCTCTCACTGAGTGGGCTTTAGGTCCAGGGGTGCCACTTCTGCCCCAATATAGTAGGCTGTGCTGGTTATTGTTGTGGTTATTAGGCCTTAAAGCTGGGGTAGGACTTTCAATTGATGTTCTCCATTAGCAGTTTGCATAGTGTTCTCCAAAACTATGAGAACTAGCCTGCAGGGAGGTGGCTTCCAGGTCGGTTCCAGCTACATTGCTCCAAGTCCTGTGTCTAAACTATGTCATCTTCAGCAATAGGGTCTTGCCTTCAAGTTTTGGAAGGCAATCAAGGACTGTGTCACTAGCCTGTGTGATTTTTGGAGTCTCTTGGACTATAAAGGGAGGTTTCTCCCTGTTTCTTATTATATAGCCTTCAGCTATACATATGGACTCATGTAGAGATAATATATGTGTAACTTTCTTAGTAGGTTTTCGAGTTAATACATTTCTTTCTGACTTTTCACACCACCTAAGCTTTATTTATCTCCTCGCTCTGTGTGTCTAACCCTCTCTCCTTCCCCAATTAAAGTACTCCCATTTTCCCGTTTCCCCCTTAATAATTCCTGTCTCCTATGGTCCCGTCTCTTGAGGTCCTTCTTCCCCTTGGCCCCCATAGTTCCTTATATAACTCTCCCTCTCTCCCTCCCATTTAAATCCCACCATTTTACCCATTTCCTCCTTAGTAGTATCTGTCTCCTATGTTCTCTCTCGGGTTCCTTCTTTCCCTTTACTTCCCCAGTTGCTTTCTGTTTTCCTGGTTCCTGCAGTTACATCAGGGTATGTAACCACACATAAGGATTTGATGCTAGAATTCACATATGAGGGAGAACATGCTTATTTTTCTGAGTCTGTGTCACTTCACTTAGTATACCAGTTTTTAGATCTATCCATTTGCCTGCAAATTTCAAGATTTTGTCTTTCTTTACCTTTGAGTAGAACTCCATTGTATAAATGTACTACATTTACATTATCCATTTAAAGAGACACCTAGGTTGCTTCCATCTCTTAGCTATTGTGAAAAGAGCAGCAACAAACATGGATGTACAAGTGTCTCTGCAGTAGGATGAGTCCTTTGGGTATATGCCAAGAAGTGGTATAACCAGGTCATATGGTAGGCTCATTTTCAGTTTTTTAAGAGTTCTCCACATTGCTTTCCACAGTGGTTGTATGAGTTTACAATCACACCAGCAGTGAATGAGCATTCCCCTTTCTCCACATCCTCTCCAGCATTTGGTATCATTTGTTTTCTTGATCGTAGCCACTGTGACTGGGGTAAGGTAAAATCTTAAGGTGGTTTTAATTTGCATTTTCCTAATTACTAACAGTGTTGAACACTTTTTAAGATGTTTCTTACTCATCTTTACTTCTTTTTAGAACTCTGTTCAGATCCATAGCCCATCTTTTAATTGGGTCATTTGTTTTCTTGACTCTGTTTTTTGAGTTTTTCATACATTCTAGATGTTAATCCTCTGCCTGATGTGTCACTGGTGAAGATTTTCTCCCACTCTGAGTTTTTCTACACTTCCTTGGTTGTTTCTTTTGCTATACAGAAGGTTTTTATTTTAATGAGGTCCCGCTTGTTAATTATTGGACTTAATTCCTGGGCAACTGGCGTCCGATTTAGAAAGCCCTTTCCTAATCTTGTAGGTTACTGCCAATGTTTTTTTTTTTTCTAGCTGTTTCAGAGTTTCAGATTTAACACTGAGGTCTTTGATCCATTTGGAGTTGGCTTTTGTGCAAGGTGAAAGACAAGGATCTAGTTTCATTCTTCTACAGTTTTGCTAGCACCATTTGTTGAAGATGCTGTCTCTCCTCCATTGTGTGTTCGTGGCAACTTTGTCAATTATCAAGTGGCTGAAATTGCGTGTACTCATGTTTTGATCTTCAATTGTGTTCCATTGATCTATGTTTGTGTTTTTGTGCCAGTACCATGTTGTTTTTATGACTATAGCTCTGTAGTATAGTTTGAGATCTGATATAGTAATCCTCCTCCCAGCATTTCTCTTGCGCTCAGAATTGCTTTGGCTATCCAGGACCTTTTGTGATTCCATATGAATTTTAGGATTTTTTTTTAATTCTGTGAAGAATGTCATGGAAATTTTGATTAGGATTGCATTGAATCTAAATATTGCTATTAGTAAAATGGTCATATTCACAATATTAATTCTTCCAATCCATGAGCATGGGCAATCCTTCCATCTTCTGGTGTCTTCCTCAACCTTTTTCTTTAAATATTTAAAGTTTGCATCATAGATATCTTTAATGCCTTTGGTCAGGTTTATTCTGAGGATTTTTTGGAGGCTACTGTGAATGAGCAGGATTCCATGTACTCTTTCTCCAATTGCTTGTTATTGGGATATAGAAAGGCTACTAACTTTGTATATTAATTTTGTAGCCTGCCCTTTGCTAAAAGTGTTCATAATTTCTAAGAGTTTTCTGGTGGAATTTTTGGGATCTCTTAGGTATAATACAAAACATCTGCAAATAAGGATAATTTGACCTCTTCTTTTCTGTTTAGTATACTCCTTTAATTCCTTCTCTTATCTTATTGCTCTAGAAAGAGTTTAAAATCAGGAACCAGACAAGGCTTTCCACTATTTCAGTGTTTGTCTTTCTGAGTGTGGTCTGTTTCACTAAACAACATGACTTACAGTTCCATTCATTTTCTTACAGAGATTATGATTTCATTCTTTTTTATGGCTAAATAAAATTGTGCTATATGTATGTATGATATTTTCTTTATTCATTGTTGCTAAGCATCTGTTCTGTTTACATTTCTTAACTGCTGTGAATAGTGAAGCAATAAGCATGGATGTGTATCTCTGTGGTAGGACTTAGAGCCCTCTTAGCATAGACTTTTGAGTGATATAGTTAGGTAATATGGTAGTTCTATATTTATTTTTCAAAAAACCCAAATATTAATTTTCATAGTGTCTACACCAGTTTACAAGCAGACCTCTCCCTCTCTCTAACCCTATACTATGCATAATATATATACACACACACACACACACACACACACACACACACACATACACTGGGTCATTCGTATTTATCCATATTATAAAAATTACATGACCAATTCAGACTCATCTGAAATCTGTCTGTCTGGTGTGAGGCAGGGAACACTGAGCCCCTTTACCACTTGCCACTGCTGCCACATTCAGATACTCTAACCCAAAGCTTGTATTTAGTCCACTTAAGCTTTCTTCATAGCGTATTTACTTCATTAAATTATTTGCCTATAAGCAAAACAATGCTCTTCTTTTCTACAAAATAACTTCATTTGGGAGGGACCTAGAAATCACTCCCTTTTCCACTTAAAGGTCATCTCATGCATCAAGCCCTCTCCAAATGAAGTGGATTATAATTAGTGCATGTGTCATCTCCATCATCTGCTGAACTGCTAGAGTAAATGAACAGGGAGTGGAAAGCCAAGGGTCAGTGAGATGAGCTCTGTGGCTCCCAAGCTCACATGACTTCTGTGCTGGATAGCTTTAGTGTCAACTTGACACACCTGGGTTGAGGGAGCCTCAATCGGGGAATTGCCTCTATTGGACTGGCCTGTGGCCACGTCTGAGGGGCATCCTCTTGATGAGTGATGTAGGAGGGCCCAGACCACTGTGGGTGGTGCCACCCCTGGGCAGGTGGGCCTGTGTGGCATAAGAAAGCAAGCTGAGCAGAGGCCAGGAGAGCAAGTCAGTAAGCACCGTTCCTCCATGGCCTGTGCTCCAGCTCCTTCTTCCAGGTTCCTGCCCTGAGTTCCTACCTTGGGCTCCCTGATGAACCTGGAAGATGTAAGATAAATAAACCCTTTCCTCCCCAAGTTGGTATTGGTCAGAGTGTTTTGTCACAGCAATGGAGAAACAAACTAGGACAACTTCTAAATGCTAAGACCTAGGTCACTATGACCCCCAAGGCAAGCATCACTGCCTAGGTTTTAGAGAGATTGCTTCATTCCTATTTTCCATCTTTAATTCCTGTGAATCAGGGTGGCCTCAATCTCGCAGAGATCCACCTGCCTCTGCCTCCCGAGAGCTGGGATTAAAGATACATGCCACCATGCCCACCAGGACTACTCCTTTTTATTTTAAAATATTTTATTTATATTTTTATTTTATGTGTATGAGTGTATTGTCTGCATGTACATGCATGCACCGGTGTCATGTAATGCCCGTGGACCTCAGAAGAGGGTGTCAGATCCCCTGGAACTGTAGTTGTGGACAGTTGTTAGCCACCACCATGTGGGTGCTGGGAATCGAACCCAGGTCCTCTGCAAAAGCAGGGCTCTTAACCAATGAGCATTCTCTCCAGTCCAGGACTCAATACTCTTTTCATTCAGTATTCTATATTCAAATTTTGAAATGTCTTCTTTGTTAAAACATATTTCTCCTCCAAATATTTCTAACCAGAAGTTAGTCCTCTTCAAATAAGGAGTATGTTTTCAACAAAATTTTGAGAATAAACACCAGTTTATCCTGAAATTATTTAAATTCTGGTTTTTTACATATCTTCAAGCTAAGTATGTATGTGATTTGAGTTTGAAAAAAAAAAGCTATGGAAAGAAATTAGCTATTCCATGGTTATTAAAAACTATTCTCTTTCACATACAAGGACTGGTATCAGTTCAACTCTAGTGAAGAGAGAGAAGTGAGAGAGAATCATTTCTTCATTCCCAAGTGTAACAAATCTTTATATAAATGGAAGTAAATTGAAAAAGAGAAGGACATCTTGATGTAGAAACTACCTATCTTGTCTTAGAACTTTATCATAAAAATGTAAAACTTCATCGAAAGAAATGCAAAACTTTTCATTATCATTAACCATTAATAACATGTAGAATTCTAGGCAGTATAGGTATCATAAAAATGTAACAAGATTGTCATCTCCAAAAACTCAAAGAAAATATGTGCAGAAACAGATGTAGGAACAGATGGCATGCTTCCATTTGCTTGTCTCCCCAAAGGCTCATGTAAAGATGCTTGGTCTTCAGTGTGGTAGGGGAAGGTGGTAGACACTCAGGAAGTGGAACCTAGTGAGCAGTCCCGAGACCATTTGGGGCTTTCTGTAAGAAGTGATTGTGGGACTCCAGACTCACTGGCTTCCTACTCTAGGCTATGATCCCTTTTCCATGCATGCACTGTTGTTATGACATCATCTGACATAAGGTCTTCACTAGAGTTGAACTGATGCCAGTTCCTTGTCCTTGAATCTAAAGACCTGTCAACTAAATAAACCTCTTTTATTAACAAATTTGGGCTGCTTCTGGTATTTTCTTATAATAGACTAATACCCTCTCTGTGAGGTTTTTTCCTCAGTTGCCCAGACAATAGTTTTATAAACTATTTCTGAGTGGTAGATTCCTTCTGTAGTAGTTAATTACTGCTGTTAACAAGTTACCCCTAAATTGAGTGACTTAAAATAACAAAAGTGTATTAGTTTTGTAGGTCAAGAGTCAGAAACATTTTAGTCTGGTCGTACAGCTCTGGCTCCACATCTCTCCCAAGGTTTCAAACAAAATACTGGCAGGGCATGCGCTCCTCTACCAGCTTCCCTGGAGCTGGAGGATCTACTCCGATGCTCTTTCAGTGTTTTTACTGGTAGAAGTCTGGCTTCTTCATTGGCTGCTGTCAGGAGGTCTCAATTCCTTACCAGTTGGGCCCCTCCACAGGGCAGCCTGTGTATTCTCAGGACACAAGACTTGGTTTCCCCGAGGATGAGTAAACAGAGAGCAAGCAAGTGAACCAGAGAGAAAATAAAAAACGAAGTGTGTTACAGCTCACTCTCAAGGGAAGTGAAAAGAGACTTCACATTTTGAAAAGAGGATTAACCAAAGAATTTGCGCTCGTCTTTCCAAACCACCCCATTCCCTAAACACTCAGAACTCTCTTCCCCTCCTTCAGGCTTTTGCCAGTATCTTGGGAACATCGGATTTACAGAACCAGCATTAACTACAATTATGTATAAAGAAAAGCTCAAATAGTTCAGTGTCTGCTGGGTCATATCTCTTTTGCACACTTAAGTAAATGATGCCAAAATGGAAATGGAAACTGATGGTAAGCAGATGCATGTATAATGTGGTTGTAATGTGCTATGTAAAAATAAGGCCAAGAATCTCAAAAGTTCCAAGTGTTTGAATACTCAAAAATATTCTATATCAGGATGTCCCGTATCACACATTGTGCACACACGTTCTTCCTGGTTTTGAGACTCACGTGACCTCAGTCTGCAAACACCATTACCTTCACCCTTGACTACATTCTTTTTTCTTTTTCCTTAACATTTATATGGGAGCCAGCAGAAATTCTTACTTCTATGTCTTTTCTCACAGCATTGCCAGGACTCTAAGAATACCAGCCAAAAAGAAAAAAGACAGAGATGCTCCGCTCCTCTTCAACTCAAAACTACTCCTTCCTTTGAAGCTGGCTGTCCTCCATGCAGACTTGGACTGCTCTGTTTGCCTTCTGGAGAGCCCCAGGCTGTGTAGAAGCAGGTGCCTACTGTCCTGTCTGTGTTCCACCTGAGCTACATCAATAACCAAATCCTCCTGTCACAAAAAACAAAGGACCCATTCTTTCCGCTGGCAGCTGCCACCTTGAGTCTCATTGTCCATCCATCAGTTTAGTTGTCTTGGCCCTTCACCACCAGGTCCTAAAAGTTCCCAATCCAAACTCCAGCATATCTCTCAAAAAATTATAGTAAAAACAACAGACAAGTTTCCCTAAACACCAAATAATACCCAGATTTTTACATCATGTAACGTAGAGATGCTACAGTATTAGGTTTTTGAAACTCATCACCATTTACACATCTAACAACTCTTGTGTTAAGTAAACCATGAGCTTAGAAAAGATTCAAATTAAGAGGAGATTCTTTGTTTACAATTGCATATTTTAGTTATTGAGCTACAAGTGAATTTTAATTTTTAAAGATCTATTTCCTTAAAATGCCATCATCTCTTGCCTATGTTTAATTTATTCAATTTTTTCTTACTCTATCTGTTCTCCAGATGTTTATTTATCTACTTAATAGAGACCAAATGGTGTGCCATTGATCTAGTATATTTAGAAAATCAACTAGGTCTCTCTTTTGTTGCCATATTTCTCCAAATGGAAATATCACATTGGCACATGAGCCTTCCTGGGCCCCTTCTGTTCAGAGTTGCTATGCCAGTGAGAAATATGCAAATCGGAAGTTTCCACCAAATGAAGACAATATAATTAAATTAGAGTGTTCCAAGTTTTCTGAATAGCATTGGGCTGTATTTTGCCACTTCATTTTTTAAAAATTCTGGCCTGAATCTGCCATCCTAATTTCTTTATATAAAAAAGTATGCACCACACACTTCACACTATGAAGATGGAAGGTTGCACTTCCTACATTCCTCGTTGCTGTCTCTTGGAACTTCTCCTTTCAGTTGAGTATACCCTAACCCTACAATGTGTTGTATGAGATGAGTTATAGTGTTGCTTAACATATAATATGCAGGAACTAATAGAAATATACCTTTAACATATATCAATGCCATGTCCAAGTTTGATCACTAACTAGAGGAATATTTAGTAATGAAATCACCACATGAGTCCCTAAACACCTCTAACCAGAGAGATATCACAAGATTTTATAATCACACAAGCACACACATTAAATGGTAACTCAAGCAAGCATCATCTCTCTTCAGGTTACTATGAAATCACTAGGATAAGTTGAAAATACTGTGCCGGTTATCCCAGGTTTCCACATGTGGCCGACTCCTTATATACGTGATGGAAAGTGGAAATTGGCCTCATCACTTAAAATAGCGACCTCTAAAAAATTAAATAAATAAAGCTCACCAGTACCAATTGACCTTGCTGGCATATTTTTTAACATACGTGTACATGACTCATAGGGAAACAGAAGCCCAAGGCCTGCCAGGAAACAGTTACTTGGAGCCACTGCTGGCAATCAGCTAAGCCTCCAAGGAAACACCGTCTGACGCATGGCACAGCTTCCTGAAAACACATCACTTATTTAATTTTCCAAATTTTAAACATTGTAGTGTGTCTTCTTACATTGTTTGCTCTAAAAAACTTAACCGTAGAGCATGAAAAAGAACTACAGAAAAAAGTGTGGAGAAAAGAGCAACACTTTCTGGCACTAAATCCAGAAGAATACGTATTTTTACACATCTGCAATGATGATGATATTTTGAAAGTTATTAGCATGCTTTTACTTCTGCCTCTGAGAGCATCACTTTAATTGGCATCTGACTGGAGGCAGAAATGATTTTTCACTGCTAACATGCAAAGAGAAAGAATGAGGTACTGCCCAGCTTCTCATATGCAGAGTGAAATCACGTAGCAAAAAGTAACCTTGTGGGCCAGGTTATCATTTTAAGGGCATATACGATCCAAAACAACATGATTTCTGTCTTGTTTTGTTTGCTTCTGTGCCCCCATGAATAAAACTTTGTACACAGTAGACATATAGCAATATCTTGAGTGAATGAATGAAACAAAGTTGTATAAATTCTTTTATCTCCTTAGGCATGTCAGCAACCAAGACTGAGGTTTACAAACCAGCCTACAATTCTCCAATGGGGTAGAAAATACAACCTCCTTAGTATTAGCGGCATACAGCTTGCTTTTCTGTCAATAAAAACCGTGTGATGCTGAAGGGCAGGAGAGGGGCTCCACCATTACCCCCTTAAGGAGACTCTGGAAGAAGAGGAAACAGCCAGCAAAGCACAGGATGTGCGTGCCCTAGTTTCCAGGCATTAGAAAAGCAAGCAAATCAAAAGCTTCCACCATCTTCTACTCAAAACATTTTCTCCCTTGTGACTCTCAGAACGACCTGGGGACTTGCCATATCAATTTGTCAGTGCTCTTTGGCAAGATAAAGAGAGAGGATGAAGTTTAGCTTTCTCAACAGCTCCACCTGGCTCTCCTGTGGCACAGGCGAGACGACAGAAGTAGCTGAAGATCCAGCCAAGAAGACTGACAGAAGGGGTAGGGAGATATTGTACCAAGGGCAAAACAAAGGTCAGGTCCCAGCTGAAGGAAGGTCCCAGCTAACTGCAGAGAAATAAGTCTGCTGGAGACCAGGGACAGTGCCAGGAACATTCCAGGTATATTACTTCTCTGTTGTTCCCTAACAGCATCACACATTAGCAACTTGAAGCACTGTCTGACCTGCAGTTTAAGTGGTCCAGGGTCCAGCACAACTTGCCTGGATTCTGTAGGGTCTAACAGGGATGTAGTCCAGGTGCTGGTGGGATGAATTCTGATTTGAAGGCTGGAGGAATCGCCTTAAGCTCATTCAACTTGTTGGCAGAATTCATGTCACCGCAGTCATAGGACTGAGGATCCTGAATGTTTTTCTGCCTGCTGGCTTGATGGTCACCCCCTGGTCCTAGACACCAACACCATTCCTTGCTACCCTGGCATCCTTAATGTTGTTACGTTCTTCATAGTCACACAAAAACTTCCTAGATCTGACCTCAGAAAGGATCAGTACTTCTTTTAAGTGTTTTTACCTGATCAAATCAGGCCCACTCAGAATAAACTGTTTTTGAAACTTGACTATATCTTCAAAATTACGCCACATCTTCCATACAATGTAGCTTAGTGATGAGCATAGCATCCTCTCACCTTTGCCACAGTCTATTGGTTAAGAAGCAATACAAGATGCAGGTCTCACCATACCTAAGGGAGAGGGCTACACACAGGTATAAACACTGGGGTTGCTGGGCCCTCCTGAAGTCTGTTCTCCAGGCTGGGCTCCAGCCAGCAGAGAAGGAGCAAACAACAACCAGAGTAGTGATGGTGATCTCTGTCTCGAGGCCACAGAAGCTGTACGACACCCCCACTACAGGGTCAGGGCTAGAATTCCTCTGAAGAAACATCCAGATGTGTCAAAAGGAGACAAGGGAGGGAAAGTTGACTCAACGTGAAGAGATTAACCATTGTCAGGAGAGACTGAGCTTTCCCTGAACAGTCGGGGCAGACCTGGTTTTAAATAATTAAATAAATAAAGCTTCATTTTTTTAAACTGTTTTTTTTTTAAATAATAAGGATGATGAAAATAACCAGACTAATAAAGACAAAATAAGGGCATGCAAACAGGCCATGGTAAATCATCTGACCAGCTGCACACATGTACAAGCCCATTCAAGCCACCTGCATGCCTCGATCTAGTCTTCTACCCATGCATGTGACTGTAGCTTACATTAAAATCCCCACTATCCATTTTCTAGGATTTAAGATATGCTTTAATACAGTAACGATTTTAACCATTTATTATTATGCTTAATGCTTTTATATACAATCTCAGGTGAGATTATGTATACAAAATCTCTAATGAGTAGTAGGTGATTATGCCCCATTTAGAACTAAAACATTAGAAGACCAAGTAATTTACCCAAGATCACACAATGAATAAATGATCTTACAAGGACATAAACATGCATGTTTCCAAAGACCGTGCTTATAATCCCTATACTATATTCCTCAGACTGGCCTGAAAAAGCCTGTTAAACCCAATGTGCTGATATCACAGTGCAGTGGTAGCTATTACTTTTTCAATGCCACAGTGAGAAGATGGATTCCAAGTTTCAGACTCCGGGCTCCTACCTCAGGGATAAGAGCAGAGCCTCTCCCTACCCAGCATTATTTCCTACCTCCAATACAAAATGACACTCCTCAAACTCCAACTCTGTGCTGGTTGGTGGGCCCCACCTCAGGCTGAGGCATACCAGTGACGGACACTTTCAAGGGCTCAGAATGGGTGACCCAGGGGTTTCAGAGCCTGTGGCACACTGAAGCCCCAGGTCACTCCTCCACCTGGAGTGGTCTCTGTTGCCTTCCTTTTCCTCCTCAGGATGCAAGTATTGAGCTTCCTCCTTCCTTTCCACTGTTTGTTGCCTAACCAAGGTTTTTCTCTGCTCTAACTGTCTGTAAAATGGAAGCTAGTCTCCAGTCTTCTGAATTTTAACCTTCTTATCAGAGAAAAGGCAAATCAGAAGTTCCCCATTCATCCCGCCCTTCCTATAAAATATAGAAGCTCACATTTGCATGCAATTTTCGGTGACCAGACTGGGAGATACAGGTGAAAGGGAGGTGAATATAACCAGTTGCTATGACAACAGCAAGATATAAAATGGCACAGCAATTCTTAGGACAAGCTTTTTAAATTACATAAATTTGAATTATCACAAAGAAACAATTCCAAAAGTACATATATAAAAATGACTGACCAATTGAAAGAATGAAATACACTA
>NW_008335287.1:2620357-2643736 GCF_000622305.1 Nannospalax galili | reverse complement strand
TATAACATGTATAATTCTAATCCTGAATTGACTTTGAGAAAGAGGGGAGATGGCTCACAGTTCTGGTGCCGCTGTAAAGTTACTTGTGAAACAGACTGATCCAGTCACATTTATGGTACAATTTTCCATGTTCACTACAACATTAAGAATATAGTCACAATTAAATTATGTGGCCAACAGCAGAACACAGAAGCGTTTTTCCTCAGCACTTGACACTGATGACTGCTTCCTGCTTCTTAAAATCTGCTTTCCTAATGCTTCTCATTGACCATCTTCCTCTAAGAATTAATTCCTTCCCCTTTCTAGTTTTCCCAGGGTTCTCTGGGTGGTACTCGGTCCTCTGGTATACAACCAAGTATCCTCAATTACCTCTTGACTAGTGACTCCCACATGTACACCCCCACTCCCAAACCCTCTCCAGACATCTAAATCCCCACTGAATCTCTAGCAGCATCTGAAAATTACCACTCTAGTATACAACCTGAAAGGTCATTGTTCCTCTTTCTGGGTTCTCCAATGAGGCTGGTGGCACAAGCATCCTCCAGAAATCAGGAGCATATTTTTAGTCATTGTCTTTCCTTTCTCTCTCATGCTCAGACAGGAAGCATTATTACTTCTACTTCTGTGACAGCTACAGCTCCTATTCTCCTCCACAACAACCAAGACCCATCCCACCAAGTCCAGAGCAGTTCACAACCTCTCACACAACAAACCTCACTAGTGGGCTCCCAATTGTTCTTCCTGCCTTCAGGCTTTCCTTGTTCCCACATTACCCATTCAGCTTGATTGTAAGAATCTCTTTGGTCTGTTTTCAGTAGAGATTTCCAGGTCTTGCCCCAGGGCTACTGAGTCCGAATCTGCAACAGAGAGGTTTGGGAATTTATAGCTTCCTAGGTATTCGCAGATGATTCCTGATTTCAGGCCAGTACAGCCTACTCAGTGCTACCACCATGATGGAATGCACAGGCCTTGACCAAACTTTTCCACGGCTCCCATTACTGGTAAAATCAAGCCCAAATTCCTCATTTAGTATATGAAGACATATGAGGGTCTCCCAACTCATTTTCCCATGTGGTCTTCCAGTCATCTTTCCCATCATTACTTCTAACATACATCAGGCCCCCAGCTTTTTTCTGAAATTTCCAACCATATAGCTTTAGTGTACATAGTGCCTGCAGTCTGGAATACCCTGAATCCACGTCTGTCTGTGTTCAAGCATCATGCATCCTTCAAAGTTCATCCTAGCTTTATGACCATTTTTGTAATCCCACCACAGCAGGTAGACACATTCATTGCTGTGTTTATTGAAGTGCTAGTATGTGAGGACATGTGTGCTTCCCTTTGATGACGTGAAATCTCCCTGAGGAAGAGGATTCTGCGGCTATTCATCTTTGTATTCTTGCACTGTTACAGTAAGTGGTGCACAGCTGGTGCACAGAAAAGTTCAGATGAAAAAGAGAAATAACAATAATTGGAACTGACACTTGGGGGAAAAAAATGGGTCTGCCCATTGCTGCCTTCATGTTACATTGTTTTTACCTCCCTGGCGTGACTCACATGATTACCACAGCTTGAGTGGCCTTTTACTTTCCTCTTTACAAGTCAAAGCCTTGAAAACAGTGTATCTCAAGATACACCCCCTCCCAGCCACTGGAATCAGGAAAACCTGAATTTTTTGCCCAAATGCGGATTCCATTCCCAGGACCGAACCACAATTTCTGGCAGGAGTCCAAGAATCTGCTTTTTTTTTTCCTAGCAGTCCTAAGAATTCTGTTCCATGGGGACACTGAGGATGTTTTGAAGCCCCAGTCCTTCTAGAAACCCAACCACGTGAGTCCTTACCACGAGCTTGATGCTGCTGCTTTGTGATCATGTTTACTTTTGACTTATTTTCTTTCACTTTATAAGCAATAAGATAATTATGGTCAGTGGGAGTTGTCAATATGAGAGAAAAAATGTGATGCAAAATACATACAGATTAATAGTGAAGATTATCCCCAGAATCAGCCTGCTGCCCCACATATCTCTGCCCAGGCATTTACTACCTACAGAGACTTGGTATAGTTGTTTAATCCCTCTTTCCAGTCTATAAAATGGAATCATAATGTTACCTATAGTCATGTTGAGGACTACATGAAATCATTCACTGAAAAGACAGAGCCTTCGAGGAAATGTCAGTCATTATTGATAGGTAAAAAGTTGGCAGAGAACAAGTGAATGGAGGGTGAGGCACCAAGACAGATAAAACTCTCAGCGGGATAGAGCTTTATTTTGCACGGGACATGTTCCCTTCAGGGAAGGGAAAATGTTTGCCCACGGATTATGAGCTGGGGCTTATATACGGGGGCTTCAGGATGCTGAAGGCGGGAAGCATTTTGGGGAAAAAAAATCAAGCTGGGGGTGGAGCAGGAAAAGCAGGGCTTGTAAACCTGGCTCCCTTAGGTCTGCCAGCCAGGATCTGGGTCAGGAGTCAGGACTGTGTTAAGGGAAAAGCTGCTCGGGCTTGTAAACCTGGCTCCCTTAGGTCTGCCAGCCAGGATCTGGGTCAGGACTGTGTTAAGGGAAAAGCTGCTGTACTAAACAGCTCCTAAACTCTCTGTTAACAGGCAGGATCTGCTTATCTTGTCTTCAGAGATCAGAGGAAAGGCAGGCTGCCTCTTAGAAGAATCTGCTTCCCTTGACTTCAAAGGCCAAGGTGCTTATCAGCTCAGTTCCCTTTTTCAGGCTTAAAAAATCCAAAGTCCATGGGTCCCTGTTGGGGAGGGGGAGGCTGCTGCTGTTTAAAACCCTAATAATTATTACTATTGCATGATTATCACCATCCTAAAAATCCTTTCATGACAGAAAACTAAAGAAGACTAACCATAAACTCTTCAGAATTCTTTGTTTTTTCCATCTGTTTCCCTCACAGTACAGGGCTGTTCTGTGCCTCAAACAGCAGACAAAAGCCTACTAACCCTGTAGGAAAAAGCTTTCAATTTAGGACACAACAGTGAACCGTAGCACAAAACTCCAACAATCAATGACGTATTCCTGGAAGTACAGCCTGCCCTGGGGTTCTAGATCTAAATCATATGGGGAAATTCCTATGCAGCCCATAACAAATGGTGAGAACTGGGATTCTACCTCAAGATATTTTTATTACTAGTCAGTATCTTGGTAGGCCTTGTCATTGTCCCAACAGGAAAACAGTAATTCCTCAGCTTGTAATTCCTATGTTTATGCATTTTAACTGAGGCATCTTTCCAGAGGTCTTGATCCTGGTTCCCTGTCCAGTACATTGTTTTTTTCCCACACATCACTTGAGTCGTTATTCCACCACAGAGAAGGTTCAAAGACAGATGCTCACCAACAATTAAATTATTCATTTCATGAGGATCCTTTCATGAATCAGTTTGGTTGGAGATGCTTCCTGCTACCACACTGTTTCTCTTCTTATGGAAAGATTAAAGTAAACGCCACTCCACTCTTCATTGGGCCTTAATGTTCCACTAGCTCCTATTAATCAAGTTTTTCCATCCAAACTATGATTTCTGGATTCCAAGTCATCATCCATTCATTATTTGGGCTCCATGTGGCTTAGCCCTGGCAAAGATTCTCTAGGGACCAAGGTTTGTTGTACTTAACACTGAAGAACACTGTGCAATGCTCCATGTTTCTAAATTTTTAATTAAATTAGTTAAAAATGCTTAAAAGGCAATAAAAACCTCAAATGATATCTTCCCTTCTAATTTACTCTCAAAGGCTATATGTTTGCTTTTCTAATACCTAAAGGGCATAATTTCTTTTCAGAGAACTATGTCATTTTAATCTTTCTATTCTAATAACAGCTTTTTGAGATAGACTAACATATAATAAAAACCCGTCTAAAATGTACAAATCAATGTTTTTAGTAATTCACAAAGTTTTGGAAAAATTGCCACTATGTAATTTTAGAATATTTTCATAACCTCAAAAAGAAACCCTATGCCATTTAGCAGTCACACCCAATTACTTTACCAAGATCTAGAAAACATTAATTTCTCTCTTTGGCCTTGCCTATTTTAGACATTTCATACAACTTAAAATACACAATATGTGGTCTTTGTGACAAGTTTCTTTTTCTTGGTATATTCTCGCACTCCATCACCCAGGCTATAGCACACATTAACATGCCATTTCTTTTTATTTCTGAATATTTCTTTGTACAGACAGAATATTTTGTTTATTCATTCATTGTGGAAATGACTATTACAATATGGACATGCTATTGAACAGATGACTTTTACCTAACCTTGCAACCAAAAAGTTAATCTTTTCTTAGCTTGTTTATAACGTAGAAAAGCTCACTGAGCCTGTGACCTGAGCATATGTCCTTAATCCCTCATGACCCTTCCTTGCCCTTCATCTAAAATAATATATGAATCTGTGCGTGTGTGTGTTTTACATATCAAAGCACTGCAAACAGCACTTATTGAAAACGATGAGAGAAACTGATAAAATCTGTTTGTAGCTGTATGTGTGTACTATTCTAAGTCAGTAGGGATCAAAAAGGGCGGAATTCTTCTCTGATAGGATAAAGGTCTGACTTTTCCTTTGCCATTTCATGTTAGATATACTGTTTCAATAAAAGAATGAGCAAGCCCTTGTTCAAGAACACAGCTCCAAGAGAACTGTGAAGGAATGGGTCTGACAGCTTGAATCACTCTTGGCTTTAAATGGAGGCTAAGAGTCAGGCTGCTTTTATTCAGGTATTGCCATAATGTGGTATTGTGTAATAAATGTCAGAATTTATCAGTTCATGGATATTTAGGCAGTTTCTACTTTTTAGCTGTTATTAATAATGCCAATATATACATGATGATATATTTTATATGGTAAAAATGCTTTCATTTCTTGTGAATATATGGATAAGAAGCATGTAGGTCATCTGGTAATTTTATGTTTAGGAACAAATCTGTCCTATAAAGTGTGTTTACCCATCTGCAGTCCTACCAGAAATAACTTCCCCAATACTTTTTTTCTCTGCCTTTCTAAAGTACGTGAAAAGGCATTCCATTATGGCTTTGATTGCAAATGGTTACTAGACATCTGTATATCGCCTTCAGAGAAATAGCAGTCAAATCTCTGCCTGTATTTCATTTGTAGTATTTACCCTTTTTTGGTTTGTAAGAGACTTTTATATATTCTAGATGAAAGTGCCTAATCAGAAAAATTATTTGCAAATATTTTTCCAACTCTATGAGTTGTTTTTTTACTTGCCTGATAGTGTTCTTTGAAACAAAAAAGGTCTGCTTTTATTTTAATGTAGTTCAATTTGCCTATTTCTGTTTTGCTATTTTTCATATCTAAGAAACTACTGAATAAATCATATCTAAGAAACTACTCACAATGTAGCTGAGGATGACCAAAACTTACAATCCTCCTGCATTCACTTTCTGAGTGTTGGGATTACAAGAAACAGATTATCCAAGTTATAAATGGATTACCATATCCCATTTATAACTTCTTTACTCAATGCATTTTTTGTTTTTCTTTTCTCTCTTCCACTTTTTAAAATATATTTCTATTGAACTTTTGTAATTTCGTACAGCAGTTCTTGTTCAAATTTAGACGTCCATGCCACCCCCCATACCCTCCCATCAGACTTCATGTATTCCACCATACATGTTCAGTCAAGATTGTACCCAAATGTCCTTATGTAAATTCGTGCACTGGAGTCTAGTCAGCCCGTCTAGAGATCATATGTAGTGTATACTCTCCTCACCCAGTAGCAATCAGTCTCCAATAGTTCTCAGTCTAATGCCAGCCCCCCACTCATTTCTCTCCTCCCCTTTGGGCCCTTGTCTAATTGAGGTGGCATGGGTCCTGTGCTCAATGCCACCATTGCCACAAGTTCACATGTGCAAGCTTCCCAGGGCCTGAAAGCCTCTGCTTCCTATGCTCATGAACCAGCCCTGGCTCTTACAATCTTTCCACCCCATCTTTTGCAATGCTCCCTGAGCCATGGGTGGGTGAGGTTCAATATAAGAGTCCTATCCTACACTCTGCAGTCTCTTATTCTTTATAACTTGTCCAGTTGTGTCCTTCTGTGCGCATCACACTCTGTTGTATAAGGACGCTTTACTGGTGTGAGAGATGCATTAGTTTCCTCTCTACCGCTTGTTCCACTATGTTCCATGAGCCTTCTTTGTAGAGGTTTTACTGTCGATATGTCACCTAGTGCTGGGCGTCTCTCAGATCTATGTTCTCTGCATCTGACCAATTGTGAAATTCTGCAGTAGACTCCATCTGTTGCAAAAGGAAGCTTCTTTGATGAGTGGTGTATGGTATGCTTGTCTGTAAAAATAAAGATCAATATTTAGCATACAAAAAGAAATTTCATTTGTCTAGAGATATGAAAGAGATAGGGTTTTCTCTAGGATCTATGTCCTCTCCTGCCATGTGTATTTGGCTGAGTTGACAGTGCCACCATGAGTTCACTCCCACTGAGAGGGCTTTAAGTTCAAATAGATAGCTGGTGATCACCACCCCCAGATAACAGTGCCACTACTGCACCACTAGAGGTAGTTTGCCATGCCAGTCATTATGGTTATTAGGCTTTAGGGCTGGATTGAACTACTGATTGTAATACTCATTGCTCTTTCTTGACACCATTTTCAAAAATCAATTCTCCATAAATGAATGGTTGATTTCTATATCTTCGATCCTATAACACTGATCTACAAACCTATCTTCATGCCAGTGACATCCTGCCATGACAGTTTTGTGGTAAGTTTCTAATAGGGAAACATGCTATACTAATTTGTTCTTCTTTTTCCCCAACTATGACTATTCTGAGTACCTTACATTTCTGTACAACTTCTGATCGTCTTATCAATTTCTTCACTAAAGGCAGCTAGGTTTTGAAAAGGATTACATTGAATTTGTATATCAATTTCAGTACTATTTCTATCTTACCAGTATTGTTTTCTAGCCAATGAAAATAACATGCCATTCCATTTATTTTTTTAACTTCTTTTAAGGATGTTTCCTGGTTCGTGTCTCACACTTCATTTGTTAAATTGTTGCTCTTATTTTTTTATTGTTGTTATTGTTAGTGGGATAATTTTCTCAATTCTATTGTTGAGTTCTTTGCTATACATGTAAAGAAAACCAATTTTGTCTATGTTATTCTTATATCCTAAAGCCTTGCTGAATTTTTTTTTTTTGAGAAAGAATCTCTCTGTAGCCCCAGCTAGCCTGGAACTCACTATGTAGACCAGGCTGGCCTTGATCTAACAGGTTTTCTGCCTGCCTCTGTCCCTGCAGTGCTGGTATTAAAGATATGTGCCACTACATCCGGCTTGAATTTACTTTTTAGCCCTAAATTTCTTGAGGATGCATTTCATGGAAATTTCTCTTTAAATTCTATCATCGATGTCAGCTGTAAATAGAAATAGTTTCACATTTTCCTTTTTAAACTGGATGCATTTTATTTCACTCGCTTCATTGTCCTACCTAGAACCTTTACTGCAATATGGAATGAAGGCGGTAAGGGTAGAGAACTTTAACTTGCTCCCCATTTTAGGGGAAAACAATGATCTATGAGTTTTTCACAAATTCCTCTTATAAGAAAGTCTCTTCTAGTTCTACTTTTTTTCCTGTGTGTGTGTGTGTGTGTGTGTGTGTGCGTGCGTGCGTGCGTGTGTGTGTGTGTGTGTGTGTGGGTGTGTGTGTTTTTTTTTCCTGTGTGTGTGTGTGTGTGTGTGCGTGCGTGCGTGCGTGCGTGTGTGTGTGTGTGTGTGTGTGTGTGTGTGTGGTTTTTCTTTCATAAAAGCTCACTGGATTTTGCTCCATGTGCTTTCTGGATCTACTGAGATGACATAGTGATTTTTTACTTTGTTCTATTACTGTCATATGTGACATTGATTTATTGAGTCTTCATATGTTGAACAGCCTCACAATCCTGGGAAAATCACAGTTGGTCATGATATATTATCTTTATTAATATGTTGTTATATTTCATTTGCCAGTATTTTATTGAGAATTTTTTTTAAATTTTATGTGGATGATTGTTTTGCCTGCATATATATATATAATAAATATATAACATATATATAGATATAGTCCACATTCACACCTGGTGTCCATGGAAGCCAGAAGCAGCAAATGCTCATAACTACAGAGCTATCTCTCCAGCCCCTATTGAGAATTTCTTACAAATATATTCATTAAGTATACTAATCTGAGTTTTCTTGTTACCTTGATTTTAGCACCAGGATAATACTGATACCAAAATACCTTGAGGACTAGGTTGAGATATAATCTTTAAAAGAGTTTTCAAAAGATTCATAGTAATTCTTCTTTCATATTTATAGTCTTCACCAGTAAATCCTTTTGAGACTTGTTGAGACATGTTTCATTGCCAAACATATGGTGGATCCTGGAAATGTTCCTGTGCACTAGAGAAGAACTTGTACTCTGCTGTTTTGAGGTGGTAATTTCTGTATGTTTTGGGGGGGTCTAATTGGTTTAAAAGTGTTGTTCAAGTCTTATTCAGGGACTATTTCTCTTGACAGCTTTTCTCCTGTATATGATTTATATTTTACTGATTCTTGTGTGCCTCACTCTTTGTTGAAAACTAACATTTGGAATACTATAATCCTCTCCCATCCCAGCATATTTGTTTTTAACTGTTGCCTGTTGTTTATTACTGCTGCTATTTGTTTAGTGGATTTTCTGGAATTCTAAAAAGTCTGTATTCTTTGTCAAGCTTGCTTTATTAACTTAATGATTAAACATAAATTTCTGGAATTCATTGTGGTAATAAGTCTCTGAACTTTTCTAAGGGGCTTCATGTGAGAAGGTGTGGGGTAAGGTTCTAAGAGTCTAGTAGTTTAAAAATAAGCCTAACCCTCACTTCCTGGTTGTGCACAGACTCTAAGTCATCCAGAGATGAGATAATAGGATGTTCCTGAATGTTGCCCAATTCTTCAGGTACAACTAGCCTTCTACAAGCACATGAATCACAGCTTTCCAAAGCTTGCTGTGAATATCTCATGTCCCAGAATTTACTAATAGTTCTTCATTTTACATGTGTTTGCCTCAGTTGACATTATTGTCTCAAGTGGACCATTGCTGCTGACCTTTGTTTCTGATCAACATTCTAGGGCAGGGCCTTTCTCATTAAGTGAGTTCAGGAAGCTTCCAAACAGGTTTTTAAAAAGGACACTGACAGCTCTCTGGAGATGGGACTGTCCAGGAAGCTGAAGACCAATAATTTCTCCTTCGATGACCCCTAGGCTCCTGGTTTCTCTAACATTCAAATTTTAAGATTGCTGATTGTCAGCCAGAATTTGGGAAAGCAGTAAAAATAGGGTAGATAAAATGCCACAAAACTCACTGTTCTCAAAGAACCATTTATCTTAAGTCACCTGAAAATTGTTGCAAATATTTGCTAGTTTTCAAGTTCTTTTTTTTTAAAGTAGCTTTACTATTTTTCCAGTGTTTTTATTATTTTTAAGGAAGAAAACATTTTGTAGTTCTTATTACACTATTTCCAAAGTATTCCTCTCTTATAGTCTTTTTTAATAAATGGAGTTTAAAAGGACTTGTATCCCCAAATATAAATAACTCTCACAACTCAATAATCTAAAATTTGAATTTTTTAAACGGAAAAAAATGAGCAGACATGGAAGGCAAGTAAAGTACATGAAAAGAAGCTCTGCATGTCTTGTTATGAGGGAAATAAAGTTTAAGCCACAATAAAATACCACCACATCAGGCTGACGATGGAGAGATGGCTCAGCAGTTAAGATAAGCACTGGCTGCTCTTGCAGAGCACCTGGATTCGAATCCTACCATCCACATGGCAGCTGACAGCCATGTGTAACTCCAGTTCCAGGGGATCTGATACCCTCTTCTGACCTCCATGAGCACTGCATAACATAGGTGCACTTACATACATGCAGACAATACACTCATACACATAAAATAAAAATAAATAAAATGTTTTTAAAAGAACCACCACATCAACTTAAATACACAAAATTTAAAAGGAAAAGAAAAAAGCTGACACTGGTAAGTGCTAATGAGACTGTAAAGCAACCAAAATCTTATACATTGGTGGCAATTATCAATGGAACAATCATAATTTTGGGATGGTTTTGGATTTATAGGTAAGATGATTAAAAACAATATCTGTAAAATCTGATTTTTAAAAATATTTTATTTGTTATTTTTATTTTATGTATATGAGTATTTTATGTATATGAGTGTATTGCCTGCATGTATGCGAGTGCACCAGTGTCGTGCAATGCTGCGGAGGTCAGAAGAGGGCACTGGATTCCCCTGGAACTGGAGTTAAGTACGGTTCATAGCCACCACGTGGTTGCTGGGAATCAAACCCGGGTCCTCTGCAAGAGCAATCAGTGCTCTTAACCGCTGAGCCATCTCTCCAGCCCCAGATTAATATATATTTTATATAGGATATAAATCCATAGATATAACAGACCTATAAGAGAAATTGCTGAAGGAAATGGAAATAAGCCAGTCTAGGACTCTCTCCACAAAGAAGCAACCTCACCACCAGCACCAGCCACACCACACAGGGAAGTGCTCTCATGGCAGGCCTTGGAGAGAGGACAAGGCTGCAAAAACCCAACCAAAGACAGAGTAAGGCATAATGGAGAGCAGGCCAGAGAAGAGCTGGTGATGGAGAGGGGAGCAGAGTATGCCACAAGAGCTTGAAGGAAATACTTAGTACAGAAGACGATGACAGCACCTCACCACTGCCAGGGTGAGCTTACATAGGATTACTGGAAATGTGCTAAGTAATCCGGCCAGCACCCAGAGGGTACTACAAATGTAAAGTCAGGTATGAGGGCCTTCCACACTCCATCAGAGCCTTGGTCCCAGAAAGCCCTGCGTGTTGAAAAAGCAATGTTCAATACACCAGAGACACTGCTGTAACTTGTAGCCAGGAGGCCTCAGGCTAGGGAATTCTGGCAGAAGGTAAATTTCAGTGACAGAAATCCTTCTCCACCTGAAGGACACACTGACTTAACTTGTTTGAATTACTGAGACTGACAGCCATCACCCCTACCTGTGGAGACTGATATGAAAGACAACTGGGGGGAGGCGGAAATTATATCATGCCAATGAGGAAAAATATAGACTGAGGGAATAATGACCTTAAGTTCGTGTTATAGTTTTTATTTCTTCTTGTTTAAATTTTTCATACAATCATTCTTAGACCATTGTGGAAGGTTTGTTTTGTTGTTCTTTTAGTTTGTGCGTGTGTCTGTGTTTTGTGGTGTATGTGTGTGTGTATGTGTGTTTATGTGTGTGTGTACGTGAGTGCAGATATGGGTGCACATGTGTGCACCATGCATGTAGAGGCTACAGGTATTGTTTCAGTGTCTCCTTTAATCACTCGCCACCTCTCCACTTTATTTTTTTGAGACAGAGTCTCTCACTCTATCTGGAGTTCACTGACTCAGATGCCAGCTGACCAGTGAGCTCCAGGAATCACCTGTCTCTGCCTCCCCAGCTCAAGATTATAGGTGCTGCCACCACATGAGCTTTTTACATGGGCTCTAACAATCTGAACTCATGCTTATGCTTGCACAATAAGTGCTAAGTAAGCCATCTCTTCAGCCCAGGATGTTGTGTTTTGACTCATGTTCCAATGAAAATTGCCCTTTCTGTCACTGTACCTACTCTCTCTACAACTTCCCATACCTCTAATTTGTCTACTTGCTTTCTCCCTCCTTTCCCTTTCCATTTACTATTCATTTATCTTACATATTGATACCATAAGTCCAAGCTTCCCAACCAGTATGCTAAATATTTCAGTCTCTTAACCTTACAGAGGCCATAAGTGAATGCACAAGTGTCTTCTAATGGAAATTAATGCCAACAGTGTTGTTGAATCGTTACATCCTTTACTGCAATTGCCTTCCCCACCTTAAATAGCAATAAAGAACATAGGTGCAAGTGAAGACAACTCACTGGGGGATTCACATAAAATGAACAAACAAAAAGAGTGAGGGGAGAGGACTGGAAGCCATATCATCCCAGCAATTGATCAACAACAAAGGAACAAAAATACAAGGCTACAATCCTATGACACCTCCACAAGCTCACAATTACTTAGTACAGGACATAACAGTTAGTAAACTCGAAGAGAAATTCAGAAATGTAGAGGGAAAATTAAGCAAGGAAATTGAGACTCTGAAAAGAAAACAATAATTGGTTGGAAATAATCAACCAATTTAAAAAAAAAAAAACGTAGAAAGCATTATCAATAGACAAGACCAAACAGAAGAATACATTTCAGGGATGAAATACAAACTTGATACAATAATATACAGACATATATACAGAAAAAACAATTGAGTATGACTAAAATATTCAAGAACTCTGAGACACACTCAAGAAACTAAACCTAAACATCTCTAGGGTAGAAGGTAAAATAAAATCTAAAGGCATAAACAATTTTTTCAATGAAATTATAGAAGAAAATTCCCCAAACTTAAAGAAAGAGATGGCTATGCAAATACAAGAGGCATTTAGAGCTCCAAATAGATAGCCAGGTGTGGTGGCACATGCCTGTAGTCCCAGCACTTGGGAGGCAGAGGCAGGTGGATCTCTGTGAGTTTAAGGCCAGCCTGGTCTACATAGTGAGTTCCAGACCAGCTAGGGCTACAGGGAGACCCTGTTTCAAAAAGGCCAAAAAATAAATTTAAAAGATGAAAAGGGGGACCTAACAACAGATACCAATGAAATCTAAAAGCTCATTAGGAAATACTTTGAAAATTATAATCCATAAAGCTGGAAAATCTCAAAGAAATGGATAAATTACTAAATATATATGACCTACCAAAAGTAAATCAAGAATATACACAAAAATTAAACTACCCCAAAGCAAGCAGTGAGATTAAAGTCATAGCAAAAAGTCTCCCTACAAAGAAAAGTTCAGGGCTGAAATGATTCATTGTCAAGTTCTACTAAAATTTTACCAAGATATAATACTGATACTTCCTAAACTGTTCCACAAAACAGAAACACTACCAAACTCAAGATACAGAGCAGGCTTTTTAAAAATATTTTATTATTTTTATTTTATGTGTATAAGTGTATTGCTTGCATGCATGTAGGTGCACTCCTGTAGAGCAATATCCACAAAGTCAGAAGAAGGCATCGGATCCCCTGATACTGGAGTTAGCATATGGTTGTTAGCCACCATGTGGGTGCTATGATTCAAACCCAGGTCCTCTGCAAGAGCAACCAGTTGTCTTAACTGCTAAGCTACCTTTCCAGCCCCCATATATGAAACAGGTTTTATACTTTCAACAAAACCAGATAAGGACACAACAATAAAATAAAAACAGATTGATTTCACTAATTAATATACTTACAAAAGTTCATAAAAAAAATATTTGTAAAGCAAATTCAAGAACCCATTAAAAAGATCACATATCACAATCAAGTTGGTTTCATCCCAAGGATGCAAGGTTGGTTCAGCAAATGCAAATCAATAACTGCAATTCACCATATAAATAGAATTGATAATAAAAATCACATAGATAAATCACATAAAGATAAAAAATCACAAAGATAAAGATAGAAAATGCATTTGATGAAAGTCTTAAAGAAACATGTCTAAACAGTAAACTATATACACCCTATAGCTGACATATTACTAAAATAGGGAAAACCTGAGATCATTTCCTCTAAAACATAAAGAACTACAAAAATAAACACTGAAAAACCCAAATCTTCCAATCAGTGAATGGGCAAATGAACTAACACTTCTCAAAAGAAACTCAAACCACCAAGAAACTTCTTAATCTTTTATTTATTTACTTTGAGTATGTGTTTTGCCTCTTGCAATGCCTGTAGAGACCAGAAGCAAGCATTGGATCCTTGAAACTGGAGATACAGATGGTTGTTAGCCACCATATGTGTTCTGGGAACTGTACCTGGGTCCTCTACAGGAGCAGAAAATGCTCTTAACCACTAGGTCATCTCTCCACCCCCATTCAATGAACATTTTTAAATGTGTGCAATATGCTTATCCACCAAGGAAATGGGTGTAAAACTATTTTGAGATTCTACCTCACTTCAATCAAGCCTGGCATGGTGACACATGCCTTTAATACCAGCGTTGGGGAGGCAGAGACAGGTGGATCTCTGTGAGGCTGAGACCAGCCTAGTCTAAAAAAAGGTTAACATCAAGAAAACAAGTCATAACACGTTGTCAAGGATGTGGGAAAGGAGAAACTCTTATTCACAGCTGGTAGGAGCCTAAACTGCTGCAGCCGTATGGAAAGCAGTATGGAGAGTTCTAAAAAAACGAACAAATGAACAAAAACCTAGGGCCTAGCAAGATGGTTTAGCAGGTAAAGGTGCTTGCCACCAAGCCTGGTGACCTGTGTTTGACCCCCAGAGCCCACATGGTAGAAGGAGAGAACAGAACCCCACAAGTTGTTCTCTGACCTCCACAGGCCCACCATGGTATGTGAGCACAAATGCAGGCAGAGAGAGAGAGAGAGAGAGAGAGAGAGAGAGAGAGAGAGAGGCAGAGGAATGGGGAAGGGAGGGAGGGAGGAGCAGTGAGGGAGAGGGATGGAGAAGAAGGCAAGGATGAGGGTCAGAAAAGGCAAAGCGTGCATGAAAATACGCTGAGACCCATTACTTTGATTCTTAATTTTTATTTATTTATTTATTTATTTATTTATTTATTTATTTATTTATCTGGTCTTTTTGAGACAGGGTCTCCCTGTAGCACCTGCTGGCCTGGAACTCGCTATATAGACCAGGCTGGCCGTGAGCTCACAGGATCTGCCTGCCTCTGCTTCCTGAGTGCTGACATTTAAGGCGTGAGCCACCACGCCCGGCTATTTACTTTTATTTTATGTGTATGAGTGTTATGCCTGCATGTATGTAAGTGCACTTGTGGTATGCAATACCCACTGAAGCTAGAAGAAGGTGTCATATCCCCTGGAACTAGAGTTATGGATGATTGTTAACTGCCATGTGGGTGCTGGGATTTGAACCCCAGTCTTCTGCCACAGCAACCAGTGCTCTTAACCACTGAGCCATCAATCCAGCCCTCTGGTTCTTCATTTTAAAAAACCAGTAATTTAAAAAGGAAAGAAATCCATGGTTCTCCAATAACCATCTTTAATTTTTCCTTCATTCAAATTTTTTTTTAGTTTTTTTTTTTTAATGTGTATGAATGTATTGCCTGCATGTATGTGAGTACGCCCATGTTGTGGAATGCTGTGGAGATCAGAACAGGGTATTGGATCCACTGGAGCTGGAGTTAAGGATGGTTCGTAGCCACCATGTGGGTGCTGGGAATTTAACCCAGGTCCTCTGCAAGAGCAGCCAGTGCTCTTAACTGCTGAGCCATCTCTCCAGCCCCTCATTCAAACTTTTAAACCTAAAAACATGCACATTAACTATGTTAATTGGCATATACATATGTTAACAAGGTATAGAAATTATATCTTAATAAACCTTTAAAGATATACTAAAAATAAACATATATGCTTTCTCCTCAAAAAATATTTGTTACACATTAAAAGTTTGAGTTTCTGCCAGGCATGGTGGCACACATCTTTAATCTCAGCACTCAGGAAGCAGAGGCAAGCAGATCTCTGCGAGATCAAGGCCAGCCTGGTCTACATAGTGAGTTCCAGCCCAATTGTGACTACAGGGAAACCCTGACTCAAAAAGACCAAAAAAGTTTGAGTTTCTTATAAAGTAAAATTACCCCTTCCAAGTGTCCTCGCCTATATATATATATATATATATATATGCCTGAGCACAATCATTTTTAAAGCTTTATTCACAGCCATCAAAAACCAGAAGCAATATTCATCATCTGGTGAGGGAATAGAAAGGGACAAATCACTGACACACACAGTAACATGGCTTTATATCAAATGCATCATGCTAAGTCAAAGAAACCAGGCTTGATAAGCATCTATTTATGTTGTATTCTAGGAGAATAAAAAAGTACAAATAGAAAATAGATTAACAGCTGCCAAAGTCTAAGGGTAAAGAGGGAGATTAACTACAAAGAGGTAGGAGTGATTATTTAGGGGAAATGAAAAGGTTCAATAAAAAGTCACCTATGTACCTTTCTTAATATTCATAGAGCCATTCACCTAAAAAGTGTACATTTTATTGTGTGTGAATTATACCCCAGCCAACTTGATACCCCCCAAAAGTCCTCCAGGTACCATGCTTTATTTTTCTTGAACTAATTTAGCATAATTTAGCCAGGTTCTAACCATTATTGTTCAGAAAACTATCCATAGTTAAAATATATTCCACGCCAGGCGTGGTAGCACATGCCTTTAATCCCAGCACTTGGGAAGCAGAGGCAAGTGGATCTTTATGAGTTTGAGGCCAGTCTGGTCTACATAGTGAGTTCCAGGACAGCTGGGGCTACAAGGAGACCCTGTCTCAAAAAGACAAAAATAAATAATAAATTAATTAATTAACTAATTAATAAAATATATTCCTATTTAAGCATCTAAAATGTCATCACATCATGAGCTGGCCTGATGCAAATATGTAACAGAATTTGATAGATAAGAGAAAAAAATGGCTTATAATATATCTAAAAGAAACTAAAAAATAATAATATGCTAACAAAAAATAGAAATAACACAAATGCCAATCAAAACTTGATTGATTGAATAAGGAATCTTAAGGCCTTAATGTATAATACTATGTAGCCATTAAACCAACAATACAATTGCACTTAAACATTTATTAGTATAAAAAGATATCTACAGTATTCTATTAAAGTAAAAACAATTCAGGAAAAGACAGTAGCCTTCTATGATTTGGGTTTAGAAATGCCTGGGAAAAAATTCCCTCAAATGTAAATGCTGGATCATTCTCTACATGGAATCATTACATGTAGTTTACATTCTCTTCTTGGCCTTTTTTCACTCGCGTTTCCTCAGTTTCCTACACTGAACATGTGCAGGATAGATGGCGCTTCTTCTCGAGGCGCTGGCATTGTCTGAGGCTCAGGAAGCAGTACTGCAGACTGATAACAATCAGGGTGCTTTGCTGAGTCAAGTCACATAGCTGGAATCCTTTGCATATTTCTCAGCATCAAGGTAGAATAAAATATTTAGTTCAGCCAAGCACATATCAAAACTATATAGACCCGAAGACCTGCTTCAATTTGCCTGTGTAAGACTGTGAGCCTGGGCGGGGGGGATGTACTGAGCTTCCAGAAGTCTTGATGGGGGAACCAGTCAAGCAAACTTCTCCACAATAGTGTGTCTGCTAATGAGGACCCTTCAAGGTGACCTAGAAACACACAGCCCCATCTGTTATTGGGTAATGTTGCTGTGACCTCTTTCTGTAACCTTTAGAGAAATAAAACTTGTTTGAGGCACCCAAATACAATCTGTGTCTGGTCATTCTGAATTGGCTACAATTGACATTTGTTAATTCAGTCAATTTCCATTTGTAAAAATTAAAATTAAAAAAAGAAAACTTAGTGAATCTATAATATCATCCATAACAAATAAAAAGAAAAAGACAGTCTGTTGGCTATTAGGTGAAAAGTCCACATTAAATTAAAATAGAAACTGCTCTTCGAACTATGAATTTTGAGTTCTCTCAAAGCTATGCCTCGGGGTTATTATCAGTCTGTTAAAGTGAATTGAACTTTTCCATTGTAGAATTTATTAAGTTGTACAAAATTTGATTAATAAAAGTATTTCTACTGTCTAATATAATCTCTAGAGAAAATAATTTTTAAATAATATTCTTTCTAAGCCATCCTAAAAGCAAAGCATAATTTTAAAAGTGGACATAGAAGGCTGGTTATAAAATAAACATCCAAAAAGCTATTGAAATCAGTTTCGAAGTAAGAAGAATCTTAGTTGCAGCAAGCACTTACAACTGTGTCCTGGGTGTTAAAGACACAATGCAACATGTTTTAAGTTGTTTCAATATGGTATTTTGAGAGGAGAGAGAGAGAGAGAGAGAGACAGAGACAGAGACAGAGACAGAGAGACAGAGAGAGACAGAGATTGAGAGACCTGACACACTAAGGATTTGGAAAACTGAACACACAGAAACATTCACATAAAAACATATACACCAAAACAAACACACAAACCCAAATTATAGATGCCTACTCAATTACATTTCCTAGTGGGACTGAAGGGTAATCAACTCTGATCAGATAATTAAGAACATAGGGTGTAAAACATCAAATGTGTCTTGATCTCAGATCCAGTACCTTGAGAAGTACAGACATGATTACTTCCTCATTTACATGCCATGACTCATCTTCTGAGTCTGCACAAGCCCTGGAGAGTGATTGCTACACTCAAATTTCAGTACATGGTGCTCAACAAGGCCAGCAGATACCTGATTCACATTAAGAGCCAAACAATCGACAGGGTAACCCCGGGCTTTTGTTTGGCTAGCTTTCATTCTACATACATTTCGGGCATAGCAATCCCGCACTTTGGGTTTTCAAAACGAGTCTGATTTTGCATGGTTCACTGTTACATGCCTTGTCAAGCTTTTTAGACTGAACACAAGAAAGGCCTGTTGCCAGAAAGGAAGCCTCTTGGGAAGACGAAATTACAAAACAGTAGAAGGTGGCAGAGAAGTAAAAGTTCAGAGGTGCTGTAGAAGCTAGGCAGAGTGAAAAACCACCCTAGCTCCATTGTAACCAAAGCTTCATAACATGTACAACTTAATAGTTCCGACAGCTGTATGTCTAAGAATCTTAGTATCTTCAAATATGTATAAAGACTGAAAATAGACTTACATCAATGCAACAGAAACAGTAGAGGACAGCAGTCTCCAAACTTCAGCCTCATATCCCTTCAGCAAAACATTTGGAGCACCCACTCTCAAACAGATGTATGGTTATACTATATAAACGTACTGTTGTACTTACCTAGTATTATTTAGCACCACATATATTTTGAATGAGATTGCACCAATTATAGATTCATTGTTTTTTTAATTCTTGATCATTTCAAATTGTTTTATAATTACTTCATGATGTGATTAATGGAGTGGCAACTTTAAATTTTCCTTGTACTCTTTGACTAAACACTTGGCAAACCACTTAGCAAACTTAGGAAGGTTGTCATTTAAATCTAGATTATAAACTATAGACCTAAATTAGCCTTGTACATGCAAATTGCAAAACATTACAGTATACTAGGGATGAATATTAATGGGGATGCCAAACTGTGGAGTGCCCTACATCTCGTCTCTTGTCCATTTTGTCATATATAGCATGTGACATATGCCAAAGAAATATTTCAGTGCCGACCTACATATTAAATATTAGTAAAGTCTATATCAGATGTATAATAATATATAATATTAGTATATAACATACTAATATTAAGCTCCACGTAAAGAAATGCCATGTCACAAGGTTATTTTAGATCAAAACAACAAAACAAAAATACTCAAGGACATGAGAAATAGCTTCCATATGATTTCAGTTCAAAGACGCATCATGCTGTTACATAATCTTTATACTTTCCAAAATGAGTCTGCAGAAAGCATAGCAACAACCCCATGGAACTCTCCTCCATTACATCGCAATATCTCATCTAAACCCATTACTTTCTTCTTTCCATTTGTTTCATCTTCTTTTCCAGCAATGAATATTTACAAAAACCACTTCTCTGCTAGCAGAATCCCAATTATCTGCCCTCTGGGAGCATGATTTTTAAAAAAGCTTTGCATGGTAGAGCTTTAACAGAACTTTCCATCCAAATGCTCCATCAGCCAACCCTCTACGTCCTTCATCACCCGCTCTAACACAAGGACCCTGTCCAAAGCAATCACCAATTACCATCTAAATTTAGATCCATCAAATGCCTCTGAAATTTTCCATTTTCCTCTGTCTCTCATACTTTTTAGTCTACAAGACATCTCAGACAGGATACCTCAGTTGCTTAAACAAATTCAAAAAGACACAGAAGCCACTCAGCCTTACCTTCAGACCCCTTTCCAGTGCCCTAAGGGCATCACTGGCCTCAAAAAGCATCATCTATTGTGCATCACTGTCTGCACACATTATGCGGTCAGAGTGCTGCCAGAGTCTACAGCCACTAACTTGGAAGTCACTGAACCCTCACTGTAGTCACAGCCATTTCTGGTGCCAGCTGTGACACTTTCTTAAAATCCCTATTACTGCCACACTTTAGTCAAGGCTTCTAAAAACTTCCTGAGGGGCACCCTACAAAAAGAATATATAATGCCTAAATAAATCACAGCTCTACCAAATGACATAAATGACTCCTAACAATCTTCCTAATGTTTATTTTATATAGCTGAATATACATGCATAAAATAATGTTATTGTATACTAAATAGGAAAAAATTGTTTTGAGAACCAATTGCTTGTTTATGAGAAAAAAAGAAAACCAAAAAGTTGATTCTAAAAGTCTATATAATATGAAGCAATTAAGCAAAGAGCTTAAGGTGTGGTCATTCAGAGCATATTTACTAGAGCTTTAAACATTGCAGAGCAATGGTGTGCAAACTGGAGTAAATGCATTTCTAGCTTGGACTCCAAAAGAAAATGTCTCTTCTTACCACCGAGGATTTTTAATTATCTTTCTCAGTCCCTCAACACAGAAAAACTCTTAATTCTGCAAAGAGCAGAGACCCCAGAAATAATACAAACACAACATGCGGAACAGAAGTAATTTTCATTAGCAAGTGAAACTTAACTAATTAACCGATTAATTAATAAGTGATTAAGTCACATTCAGGAGAAATCCAGGACATTACAAAAGTTCAGGGCCCATGATCTTAAGGCCCTGAAGCCAGCAATGAACTATGGGGAAGATGACCTGGGAAACAAGCAGTCAGCCACCAGAAAAGGAGCCAGACTTTATCTACAAAGATAGAGTGCAAGCTCCCTATGTCACTACATTAGTCTGGCTTATTGTTTCTCCTTTACGAAAGCTGGAACCTGTTTTAAAAATACTCCCCAAGTTTATACTATGCCATATATAAATGTATGTGGTAAAAATCTTTAGAGATCAAAATAATTCAGTCTCTACAAATGTTTCATCATCTGATTTAAAGACTTCTTACAGATAGTTTGGGCCTCAAACTCTTGTATCGGTAGGCCTTGCCTTGCTCTTAACTCCTAAAGCTAGGCATGTACATAGAGTTAGGGATAACCCTTAATGAACGTTGTGTTAGCTTTACGCCACTGTGACAAAATACCTGAGAAAATAAAAACAAAGAAAGATTTTTGACTCACAGTTTCAGAGGGTACAGTCCACGGTCCTTTGGCTTCCTAGTTTCTGGGGCTGTAATGAGACAGAGCATTATGGGAAAAGAGTATGGCATAGGAAAACTGCCCATCTCATGGCCAGGAAGGAAAGAGGGACCCAAGGACAAAATACACCTTTCAATGGCATCGCTCCAGTAACCCATCTCCTCCAGCCTCCTGAAGTTTCCATTGATGAAATTAGGGTTCTGTGATTCAGTTACCTCTGAATACTGCTCTACTGTGGACCAAGCCTTCAACACAGGATCCTTTGGTCCCATTTCAGATCCAACCGCAGCAAACATTATTTTAGCCAGACTAAATTTGTCTGAATGAGCTATAATTTCCACTTACAGAAAACTTTCAGCAAATAAACCTCAGGTACAAAAAAAATTGGGAAGAAAAAGAATCTTCAAAATCTTAATTATTTTTGGTTAAGAGCACTAGCTGCTCTTGCAGAGGATCTGGGTTCAGGTCCCAGCACATACATCGTACATGGTAGCTGTCAACTGTCCATAACTCCAATATCAGGGGATCTGATGCCCTCTTCTGGCCTCTGAGGGCGTTATATGCATGTAGTGCACTTAACATACATGCAGGTCAGACACTCATACACAAAAAATATATAATTAATAAAAACATTTATGTGTATTTGTGTTGATCTGTGTGAGTGAAGCCATGTGTGTGCTGATGCTTGTGAAGGCAAGAAGGCTGCATCAGATCCCCTGGAACTGGAATTACAAGTGACTGTGAGCTGCCTCATGTTGGTACTGGGAACATGGGTCCTCTTGAAGAGCAGCAAGTGTTCTTAACTGCTGAGCCATCTGTCCAACCCTATAGCTTAATTCTTAACAAAATTTTCAAAGTCTTTTGACAGTAGTTTAACATGATTGTGTGTGATTTGAATAAGCAACCCCCCCCCAACCCGTAAGCACAGGTATTTGAACATTTGGGCCCCAGTTGATAGCATTATTTCTGGAGGTTTAGGAGGTGTGGCCTTAGTGGAGGAAGTATCTCACTAGGGTCCAGCTTTGAGAGTTTGTAATCTTGTCCCACTTCCAGATCACGCTCTCTGCTTTGTGTTTATGATTAAAGATGTGATCCTGCTTTAGCTGCCCATCATTATGATTCCCTTCTGGAACCTCAGCCAAAATAAACTCTTTCTTCCATAAATTGCCTCGGTCATGGTGCTTTATCACAGCAACAGAAAGTAACTAATATATGACAATATGTTACAGAACAATTATGTTTGTACTCAATTCTTGGTAAAGATCTACTTGCTAATGGGCTATACACTGTAAGTAGGAACCGTTCTCCTTGAGGAAGTGGCAGAAAAAAATTAGCCTCAGAAATTATAAATTATATATTTACCATTGAAATTTCAGTCAAAATGATGTTTGCTTTGCCTGCAATAGAACACGTTTTTTAAATTTTGAATGAGTCATTTTCTTTCAGAAGAAATAAAATCAAGAAATAAAGCAGACAAGCAGACATTAATTCTTTGGTCAGCTAATGCAGGCATTAGTTCTCTGATAGCTGCTTCATCTAAACTGGGAGATCCACATCAGGAAAGTGGGATCAGTCTTGCCTACTGAATCACCAAAATGGTGAGTTCAAGATTCCTGGATCTAGAAGTACAGTCCTTTCTAGAATTTTCTTCTCTGCTGCTTTACTAGTATTGTCTGCCACTACACACAGCTCCAGCAAGGCTAGCACCATCTGCATCCTGCCTGCACTAAACCAAAACAGAAAGTCTTGGAAAACAGGAACTTGTATGACTAGGAAAGGTGGCATCAGTCTCATGACATACTATGTTAAAGTCAAATATAAGTATGAGAAATTATTCCCAAAGAAGTTTAAATTAGCAAGCTTTTAATATGTTATATAATCATTTGAATATATATTGTAAAAAAAAAACTTGCTGTCTTCTGAAATGATTTTAGAATCTGTTTATGATTCTGGGCTCTCTGGTTGCGGTAGAAAAAGACAATTCCAGCCAAGGTGATTAGCTCAGAAGATCGTCTGAGCAAATAATTATACATGAAGGGGTACAGCCAACCACAACAGCTTGAAAGAGAAATTCTTATAGTGTTCTCTCTCTCTCT
>NW_008335287.1:2597090-2620271 GCF_000622305.1 Nannospalax galili | reverse complement strand
TTTCTCTCTCTCTCTCTCTCTCTCTCTCTCTCTCTCTCTCCCTCCCTCCCTCCCTCCCTCCCCCTTTCTCTCCCTCTCTCATATTTCTCCAAATGGAAACTTCTGAACAGCAACCAGGGTTTATATTTCATGACTTCTACCACAAGGGCTCACCAGCTCTCAATTTACAATTTCAAAATTCCCAGGAAAATGTTAAAGGCCAAGTTCAGGTCAGAAGGCCAGTTCTAGCCAAGGATTTTTAAAACATCTCATAACTACCACATGACTCTGCACAAAAGAAAGGAGCTCTCAGAGAAAAGGAAGATAACATCCTAGTTAAACATACATTAACTAGGATCATATTTTATTGCACAGTAAAGATCAAAAGAACTTTAGAGGGAATTTTTAGATTATTTTTCTCAAACTAGGGATATTTTTAATTGCTTTGCTTTAAATTTCTCAGCTCTGATTACAAATCTCATTGACATTTCTTTGTCCTTAGTTTTATGGGTTAAAATAAATTAATGATTGAAATTTTTAACTTTTTTATTTTTTTTTTAATTTTATGTGTATCCGTGCATTGCCTGCATGTAAGTAAGTGCACCCGTGTCATGCAATGCCCACGGAGGTCAGAAGAGGCTGTCGGATCCCCTGGCACTGGAGTTACGGACAGTTGTCAGCTGCCATGTGGGTGCTGGGATTCAAACCTAGGTCTTCTGGAGGAAAAAGTGTTCTTAACCACTGAGCCACCTGTCCAGCCCCAGAGCCATCTCTCCAGCCCCAAATGAAATTTTTAATAAAGGTTTTTCTATTTTGATCTACTTGAAATCACAATTGCAGCTTTGTATGGGAAGTTATAAAAATTGCTTCATCAACACACACAAAAATAAACACACTTCCAGAAACAGACATGTTTTACTTTTGTAAAATAAACAATCCGAAAAAGAATAGAATTCAGGGAGGAAAAGTCAGTGTCATTCCATATGGAACGTTGTTGTAGAGCAAATGGATCATTAGGTGCTCTAAAATCCCTAGTCAGCTAGCTCAGAAGATGGGAGCCCTTTACATTTGCTCAAGCTATTCTCTGTCACGACTGACCCCTCAGTCGCTTTTCTGTGACAGATTAAATGTACATACAAGGGAATTCTAAAACCGGAACCCTTGATACATTCTATCCCAGCAGTCACACTCAGCGTACATTACATTGATAAAATCTTTATTTGCATGCTATATATCTTCCATCTCTGCTTTTACTAATTCATCATGTGTTTTCATGTAATTTTTATAGAATTGATTCTACATTACCAATAATGAGATGGTAGTATGCACATTCTCCCCCAAACTTACTTAACACCACACAGATATTCAAAGAAGGTATATATTTGAAAGCATTAAACTATGTGATAATATCTAACTTCTGTATTGTGAGAGTAAAATAAAATAAGCTGAACATGAAAATATATTTTTAAAAGGTATGTGTGTGTGTGTGTGTGTGTGTGTGTGACAGAATAGTGCATCTTTGAAGTATTCATTTTAGAAGTTCAAAGCAAGTCAGAAATTTTTGCTTTTGTGGAAAAAATATTCTATCTCTGAGATCATCTGCATTTCCTCAAGACCTGGTCTCTGCTTACCTCTGCTTACCTCTGCTTTGAATGTTCCTACCAAGACCACTGACATTCAATGCCCAGAATGAAGTATTAAGAGAGGAGACCAGATAGGACCCTGAAGAGGTCATGAAGGCTTTGTTCATGACGGGATCGATCTATTCATGGGTAAGTGAATTAATGCATTAATGGCTTACCTTGAAAGTGTGTCTGTTATAAAAGCCAGTTTGGCTATCTTTTTGAGGGCTCCCCTTTGACCGTGAGATGCCCTAAGCCACCTTTGAACCATGTAGAGTGGCCCCACCAACAAGAAGGCACTCACCAACTGCAGTCCCTTGACCTTGAATCTCATTCCTCCAGAACTCTGAGCTGAATAAATTTATTCTTTACCAATCACTCAGGCTATAGTACTCATGTATAGTAACAGAAAAATGACCTCAGACATCTATCAATATCTCATCCCACAAAAAAAAGCTGCCATAGAGCTCCCTCTCTCACATTTACATGGATAACACAGCCTGTGAATACCAGCAACCACCACTAGACCCTGAAGTGGCTAAATACCTGAGTGGCATTTATTTTCTCGAATTCCCTCAGTTACAAGGGGGATGTTTGGTGGAGGGCTGCAAGATCCTCCTTCAGTTGGCTCTTCATGCCTGGGTAGGCTCAAGAGTCTAATAAGCCTGAAGCCTCGACCCCTGACCTTCAGCACCACTCAGATGTAGACAGTAAGACTCTTCAGAGAAACAGCCTATCTAGCAAGAACAGAACCCACAAAGCTAAAACCCATGCAAACTGATTCTCATGAAAACACTACAAAAAGCCAAGGAGACCTGTAAAGAGGTCTTTTTTCCATCATTTGGGGCTCAGAAGCCACACTAACCATGGTGGTCTCTGATGGCCTTGGGCTTGCAATAGTCACAGAGAGGAAATCATTTTATTATATTCTGGATTTTGATCTCCTGAACACTGAAAAAGCAGCCTTTTTCCTAGAGCATAATTAAAAGGGAACAAGCATGACTTTTTCTGAACACAGAGTGAAAATGGCAACATTAATGATAAGTCTAACCAGAGGTCGCTGGGCATGAACACAAAGCCAGGTAAAACTCAGAAACCGGCAGTCTGGTTTGCTTTCCTCCTGCTAAGCAAAGTCAGCCCAGAATGGAATGCAGCGTCAGCAGCTGACAGCGTAATGAAGCTGAGCACAAATTCCTTAGAGACAGAGTCAATGGATTTTTTTGTATTTTTGTTTGTTTGGTTGGTTTGGGTTTTTTGAAAAAGAATCTCACTGTAGCCCTGGTTGTCCTCAAACTTGCTATATAGCTGAGACTGGCCATGAAATCCCGATCCACAAACCTTCCACCTCCCAAGTATTAGGATTTCAGATCTGCGCTGCCGCACTGAGAAAAGTGTTTCACTTTAAATTTGTGAATGGTGCACAGCATTTATAATGTCTGAGTACATTAAATAACAACATTGAGGCAGCAAGCAGCTAAAACCGAGTTTATTCTCAGCAAGGTTCAAATCAAGTCAGTTCATTAGACTGTTTCATTTGGGGGGGGCAGTGTATGCCAAATATTTTTTCTAGTTCAGATGAAGCAAAAACAAAAACAAAGGATCTCTTAAATTTAAAGTGTGAATATAGAGTTTTCACCTTTTTAAAGGTAAATAGGTAAAAAGAGATAGATAATTTTGGCTAATTCTTTAAAATCTAAGCAGTGGTGTGTGGGGCTATGTACCAGTGTCCATAATCAGATACCATAACAATTCCTGTTAGACAAGATGCAGCTGGATTGCGACAAGGGGCTACTTCAAGGACAAACACCAACTCTCAGTTCTCACATACCAATTACATAGTTTTTTTAAACTTGTAAGTACAGAAGCCCCTTGACAAGTGGGCACTATCAGTGTACCAAGGGCAACATGTTTTCAGAGTCAGTGTTAAGGGGACTGCCAATTACAGATCTTTCTGCAGCACCCCTGTGACCCCAGAGAATTAGCAAGTGAGCAGGGAGGTGTGAGACAGGGAGATTGATGACCCTGGAAGCATCTAACTGCACACGCTAGAAAGGGAGAGGGTGAGGTTACAATACGAACAATACAAAAAGTTTTTAAATGAAGGTTTTTAACATCTAATTAAGGGAACTTAAAAGCTTTGACATCCAATTTTAGTGCAATTTCAGTGATACTCTATAATAGGACTATCCAACAGAAAAGGATAATATAAGCTACATACGAAATTTAATTTTTTAGCTGCCACATTTAAAAAGGTAAAAGGAAACATGTGAAATTAATTTTAGTATTCTAATTTATTTCATCCAATATATCTATCATTATCATTTCAACATGTAACAAACAGAAATTTTGTTTATTTTATTTACAAAAGATTTCTCTTTTTTATAAATTATAAAGTGACACAGTGCCTGGGAGACTGAAAGATGAAGTTTACAGTCACACAGCACTTTACAGTTGCAGTAAGACGGTACCGATTTGTAACGTGTGTAATAATTCTCCTTCTCTCCCTTCCATCCCTATTGTCTGTAATGGTTGTATAGGGAGATTAACTTCAACATTCATTGCAGATGCCCTCAATTTTAAGTTACTCATGTGACATCACTGAGTATGTGGTTAGAAAAAGATGGAGCAGGTAGCACACTATCATATGCTATTTCCACCATATTGATAAAATAAGTGTGAGGCACTTCAAGACTAGATGATAATGAACTGCATAAAAATAGCCATAGGGCTGGAGAGATAGCTCGGCTGGTAAAGTGCTTGCCTTGCAAGCACAAGGACCTGAGCAACACTTGCTGGCTCTGTTTTTAAGTAACTTAATTTTTTTTATTTTTTATTGAATTTTTGTGTATCTCATACAGAAAATCATTTTTATACCCCCTTCCCCTTTGGCACCCTCCCATAGTGTCCCCCTCCACTAGGGTTCATGTATTCTGTCATTTGTGCTAAGGCCTATCATGTAAAGTTAGTGTCCCCAGATGGCCCTCAGTACAAATCCATTTACTGAGGTCTATTCAGCCTATCTAGAGTCCCTCCCTTTAAGAAGATCAGCTCTTCCTCACCTAGCAGTAATCAGCTGCCAATAATTCTTCAACTAAGATTGGAGCCTGATGTTCATTTCCACAGGCCTGTGCTGGGTTTTTGTCTGTTTAAGTGTGCATGGGTGTAGTGCATGCTGACACCATTGCTATAGGTTCCTATGAGAATGGTCCCAGGAGCCTGCAGGATTTATTTCCATATGGTCATGCACCACCTCCCTGGCTCTTACAGTCTTTCTGCCCCCTCTTCTGCAATGGTCCCTGAGCCCTGGATGGGTGGATTTTAATGTAGGAGTCCTGTCCAAGGACCCACACTCTGCAGACTCTTATTCGCTATGTTTTGGCCATTTGTGACCTTTTGCGTTCCTGGCCCTCTGTTGCATGAGGGAGTTTCACTGATGAGAATTGAAAGACACATTAGTGTTCTGTTCATCCCTTCTTCTATGTTCTGTAAGCCTTAGGTGTAGAGGTTGCATCCCAGATGTGCCACTTAGATTAGGCAATTCACAATCTCTGTGTGTGATAGTTGTGGAATTCTGTAATTATATCTGTCTCTCAATAAAGAAGCTTCTTTGATGGGTGGAGACTGGAATACTTGTCTATAAATTTAAGAATCCACATTCTGAACATAGTAGGAAATTACATTTGCCTAGGGATGTGCCAGCCTTGGCACTCTCTGTAAGATCTATGAACTCTGCAGCTATGTGTATCTGGCTAGGTTTATAAGTGCCACATTGGGTGGGCTTTAAGTCCAAGTAAGTAGCTGTTGACTACCCTCAAGATGACAAAAGTGCCACTACTACACACCGGTCAGTAATGTGGTTTTGAGGACTTGAAGCTGGGGTTGGATCACTGATTAATGTTCTCCCTTACCAGCTTGTGTGCTGCTCTCCAAAGCTGAGAGCAGTCTTCAGGGAAGGCGGCCTCCAGGTCAGTTCCAGCTGCATTACTCCAAATCCTGTGTCCAAAGTACGTCCTGTCTTCAGCAATAGGGTCTTACCATCAAGTTCTAGAAGGCAATCAAGGACTGTGGCAATAGCCTGTGTAAATTTTGGAGTCTCTTGGACTACCCTGGCCAACAACTCAAAGGAAGGTTTCTCCTGTCTGGCACTGATTCTTGTTATGTAGCCTTCAGCTATACACACGGACTCATGCAAGGATATTGTATGTGTAATTTTTCAGTAGGTTTTTGGACTAACATGATTCCCTCTGTTTTCTATACTAACTAGGCATTATTTTTCTCTCTTCTTTCTCTCCCTATCTTATAATCCCTCCCCACCCTCCCCATTTAAAGTGTCCACATTTTCCCCATTCCTCCCTTGATAATTTCTGTCTGCTGTGGTCCCACCTCTCTTGAGCTCCTCCTTCCCCTTTATTCCCATAGTTCCTTGTATGGCCTCCTCCCCCTCCCATTTAACTACCCCCTTTTTACACATTTCTCTCTTGGTAACAACTGTCTCCTACTGTTCTTCTCACTCAGGTTCCTTCTTTCCCTTTACCTCCCTGGTTCCCATCCATTTTCCTGGTTCCTGCAGTTACATCAGAATATGTACTCACAGGGATTTGAGGCTGGGGTCCTCAAGTGAGGGAGAACATACGTCTTTTGTTTTTCTGAGTCTGTGTTACTTCACTTAGTATAACAGTTTCTAGATCCATCCATTTACCTGCAAATTTCATTGTTTCACCTTTCTTTGCTTCTGAGTAGAACTCCATTGTGTAAATGTACCACATTTTTCTTAACCACTCCTCAGTTGAGGGGCACTTAGGTTGCTTCCATCTCTTAGCTATTGTGAAAAGAGCAGCAACAAACATGGTTGTGCAGTGTATCTGCAATAGGATGAGTCCTTTGGGTATATGCTAAAGAATGATATAACTGGGTCATATGGTAGGTTCATTTTTAGTTTTTTAAGAGTTTTCCACATTGCTTTCCACAGTTGTTGCATGAGTTTGTAGCCCCACATCCTTTCCAGCATTTGATATCATTTGTTCTCTTGATCTTAGCCATTCTGACTGGGTAAAAATGGAATCTTAAGGTGTTTTTAATTCACATTTCTCTAATTACTAACGATGTTGAAAACTTTTAAAGATGTTTCTTAGCCATCTTTATTTCTTCTTTTGAGAACCCTCAGTGTAGATCGTTAGTCCATCTTTTAATTGGGTCGTTTGTTTTCTTGATCCTTTGTTTTTTGAGTTCTTTATATATTCTGGATGTTAAACCTCTCTCAGAGGTGTCACTGGTGAAGATTTTCTCCCACTCTGTGGGCTTCTCTTCACTTTCTTGATTGTTTCTTTGGCCGTACAGAAGGTTTTTAGTTTAATGAGATCCCACTTGTTGACTATTGAGCTTAATTCCTGAGCAACTGGTGTCTGATTTAAAAAATTCTTTCCTACACCTATATCTTGCCAATGTTTTCTTCTATCAGTTTCAGAGTTTCAGGCTTTACATTGAGGTCTTTGATCCATTTGGAGTTGACTTTTGTGCAAGGTGAAAGATAAGGATCTAGTTTCATTTTTCTAAAGGTGGCGATCCAGTTTTGCCAGCACCATTTGTTGAAGATGCTGTCTTTCCTTCATTGTGTGCTTTTGGCATCTTTGTCAAATATGAGGTGGCTGAAATTGTGTGTACTCAGTTTTGGGTCTTCAATTATGTTCCATTGATCTATATGTCTATTTTTGTGCCAGTACCATGCTGTTTTTATGACTATAGCTCTGTAGTATAGTTTGAGATCTGGTATAATAATGTCCCCAGCATGTTCTTTGTGCTCAGGGTTGCTTTGGCTATCCGGGGTCTTTTGTGCCTCCATATGAATTTAAGGATAGTTTTTTTCTAATTCCATGATGTATGTCATAGGGATTTTTATTGGGATTGCATTGAATCTATATATTGCTTTTGATAGGATAGTCATTTTCACAATATTAATTCTTCCAATCATGAGCATGGAAAATTCTCCCATGTTCTGGTGTCTTCCTCAATCTCTTTCTTTAAAGCTATAATATTTTCACTATAGAAATCTTCGATGTCTTTGGCCAGGTTTATTCAAAGATTTTTTTTTTTTGAGGCTATTGTGAATGGGAGCATTTCCCTATACTCTTTCTCTAATGGCTTGTTTTTAGTATATAGGAAGGCTACTGATTTTTGTAGATTAATTTTGTAGCCTGCCACTTTGCTGAAAGTATTAATAAGTTCTAGAAGTTTTCTGGTGGAATTTTTGGGATCTCTTAGATATAATATCATATCATCTGCAAAAGGGGATAATTTGACCTCTTCACTTCAAATTAGTGCTCCTCTCATTTCCTTCTCTTGTCTTATTGCTCTAGCAAAGGTTTCAAGTGCTGTATTGGAAAGGAGTATAGATAGTGGACATCCTTGTCTGGTTCCTGATTTTAATGGGAATGCTTCCAGTTTGGGTTTTTTGTTTGTTTGTTTGGTTGGTTTGGTTTGGTTTGGTTTTTCCATTTAGAATGATGTTGGCTGTGGGTTTGTTGTATATAGCTTTAATTATGTTGAGGTATGTTCCCTCCAGGTCAATTCCCTTTAGGACTTATATCATGAATGCATGTTGAATTTTGTCAAAGGCCTTTTCTGCATCTATTAAGATAACTATGTAATTTTTGTCTTTGAGTCCATTTATAAGATTTATGATGTTTATTGACTTGCATATATTGAACCATCCCTGCATCTCTGGAATAAAGCCTATACTTAATCATGGTGGATGATCTTTTTGATGTATGTCTGTATGTGGTTTGCAAGCATTTTGTTGAGAATTTTTGCACCTATGCTCATTAAAGATATGGGTCTATAGTTTTCTTTTTTGGTGTGTCCTTACCTGAGTTTGGTATTAGAGTGATGCTGCCTTCGTAGAAGAAATTTGGGAGCTCTCCCTCTGTTTCTATCTTTTCGAATAATTTAAGTAGTATTGGATGTAGATCTTCTCTAAATGTCTGGTAGAATTCTGCTGTAAATCCATCTGGGCCTGGGTTTTTGTTGTTGCTGTTGTTTTTTTTTTAGGTCAGGAGGTTTTGTATTACTATTTCAATTTCCTTACGTGTTATAGGTTTATTTAAACTGTTGATCTCTTTTTGGTTTATCTCTGGTGGTTCCCATGATTTTAGATATCCATCCATTTCTTTCAGGTTTTCAAATTTAATCGAATATAGGTTTTAAAGTATTCCCTTATAATTTTCTGGATCTTTTGGGTGTCTGTTGTGATGTTTCCCCCTTTCCTCTCTGATTTTGTTGATTTGGATTTGCTCTTTCTTTTGGTTAACTGGGCTAAGGGTCTATCTGTCTTGTTTAGCTTTTCAAAGAACCAGCTCTTAGATTCATTGATTATTTGTATTGTTTTCTTTGCTTCTAGTTCATTAATTTCTGCTCTGATTTTGTTATTTCTCCTCATCTGCTGGGTTTGAATTTCATTTGTTCTTGCCTTTCTTACAGTCTTGAGTTGCAATGTTAAGGCATTTATGTGTGCTCTTTCTGATTTTTTAAAGTAGACATTTAGAGCTATAAAATTCCCTCAGGATTTCGTGTAAATTGTCCCATAGATTTTGTTGTGTTGTATTGCCCTTTTCATTTAGTTCCAGGAATACTTTTATTTCTTTCTCAATTTCTTCTTTGACCCATTCATCATTCAGGACTGTGTTGTTTAATATCCATGAGTTCATGTAGTTACTAGGACTTCTTCCAGTGTTGATTTTAAACTTTGTTGTGTTGTGGTCTGCTAGAGTACATGGAATTATTTCAATTTTAGTATTTTTGAGGTTTGTTTTGTGCCCCCGTATGTGATCAATTTTTGAGAAAGTTCCTAGGGGTGCTGAATAGAAAGTGTATTCTTTGGTGTTTGGATGGAATATTCGGTAGATGTTTGTTAGGTCCATTTGATGTATGGTATCGTTTAACTCAGATGTCTCTCTATTCATTCTTTGTCTGACTGACCTGTCTAATGGAGACAGTGGAGTATTGAAGTTTCCTACTATTACTGAGTTGGAGTTAATCTGTGTCTTAAAGTCCTGTGGTGTTGTTTTTATGAATTTGGGTGCACCAGAGTTTGGTGCTTGTAAGTTCATACTTGTAATAGCTTCTTGGTTAATTGTTCCTTTGATCAGAATGAATTGACCCTTTTTATCTCTTCTGAGTAGTTTTAGTTTGAAGTCTATTTTGTCAGATATTAGGATTGCAACCCCTGCTTGCTTCTTAATGCCATTTGCTTAAAATATTCTTTTCCATTCTTTCACCTTAAGGTAGTGCCTGTCTTTGAAAGTGAGATGGGTTTCTTGAAGAAAACAAAAGGATGGATTCTGTTTCTTAATCCATTCAACTAGCCTGTGTCTTTTGATTGGGGAGTTCAATACATTGGTATTTAAAGTTATTCTTGAAAGATACGTATTGGTTGCCATCATTTTGATTACTCTTTGCATTGTTTGTCTAATTTTGTATTTCCACAATTATACCTTCATTTAGTTTCTTTCTGCTGCCCCTGGAGTATAGTTGTTCCTTTCTCCATTCTTTGTATTGCTTCAAGTATTCTCTGAAGGGCAGTTTTTATGGACATGTATTCTTTCAGCCTATTTCTGTCATGGAAGATTTTTTCTTTCTCCTTCAACTATAATAGACATTTTTGCTAGGTAAAGTATTCTAGGTTAGTATCTGGTATTTAGAACTGGCACTACTTTGGTCCAGGCTCTTCTGGCTTTCATAGTTTGCATTGATAAGTCAACTGTAATTCTGATTGGTTTTCCTTTTCATGTGACCTGTTGCTTTTCTTTTGCAGCTTTCAGTATTCTCTCTCTGTTTTGTACATTTGGTGTTTTTACTATGATATGCTGTGGGGAGTTTCTTTTCTGATCCTATTTGGTGATCTATGTGCTTCTTGTATTTGTATGGGCATGTCTTTCCTTAATTTTGGGAAATTCTCTTCTATAATCCTGTTTAAGATCCAGTCAATGCCATTAACCTGAAATTCTTCTCCTTCCTCTATGCTTATGATATGTAGATTTTGTCTTTTCATGATGTCCCACATTTCCTGCATATTCCATTTCTGTGTTTCTTTTTTTTTAATTTTTCATAATCTTTCTTTGAGGGCCCAGTTCTTCAACTTTTTCATCCAGTCTTAATATTCTGTTTTCCACTTCATTCATTCTATCAGTGAGGCTTTCTCCTGTTGTTTCAAATGGCTTATTAAGTTCTTCACTTCTTTATTTCAGCCTGTTTTCCAAAATATTTCCATCTCTTTTGTGAAAACAGTCAGAAGTTTATTCCTGTCTTCTTTTAGTTCTTTGATTTGTTTCTTTGTGTGTTCTTTAAATTCGTTGAATTTTTTATCATGTTTATGATTGTTCTTTTAAATTATGTGTCCTGGCTTATCTGTATGGGATTTTCCTTATAGAAATCTTCTATAGGATTGGTTTGTTTGTGATTCTAGTAAGGATCTCATGCCTTCCTCTGTTGAGTTGAAGTCTGCTTCTGTTTGTATTATAGGTGTGTTTGGTCATTTTCTTATTGGGTTTGTAAAGCTAGTTGGTCTAGGTATAGGATTCTCTCAGATTTTATGTTGGAGAGAACTCATGGCTTCAGATCAGCTACTCAGGAGCTCCCACAGAGGTGCAAGTCAGGTTCCAGTCAGGTACACTCAGGCTTCCTTCTAATGCCTAGACCCCTACTAGCAGACAGTCATAGAACAATTTAGGAAGTTCACTAAGGAGAGGCCTGATTTAGGCATTCTCAGGTAGTCTGCTAATGTTTCAGCCCCTACTGCAGGGCAGAGAGTTTTAACCCTGGCAAAGTGGGAGGGGCCTCACATGGTCCCAATGCAAGGGACTGGACATCGCGCAATTTGGGGAAGCAAGCCACCACACAGAGGCCGGACCCAGCCACTCTCAGGCAGTCGGTCTGAACCCCTACTATAGGGCAGAGAGGTCTAGCCCTGGCAAAATGGGAGGGGCCACACATGGTCCCAATGTAGAGATTTGGGCATGGTGTGATTTGAGAAGCTTACCACCACTCGAAGACTGGATCCAGGCATCTGCTCAGAAGTTTTAATTTATGAGTTATTTTTCATTTTTTCATAGGTCTTATATCTAACATATAGTTTATTCTTTATAATTTGGTCACCTTGTAAGTGTTCAGTGGCTACTGTGTTAGACATTACAGATCTATAGATATCTCAAGAATAATTCATTCAATGACATAAGTAACATTCAATGACATAATTATAAATAACAAGTGCCTACTATGTGACAAACACTAAGGATTCTTTACTAAGTAGTGAAAAGAATTAATACATTTCTGCTCTAATAGAGAATCGACTGTTATTTGAACAGGAACATAATTAACTAAATATTAAAGACAAAGTGTGAAAAAAGGAAATGCATACAGTGTTTCAGGTGTAATATAGTCTTTAGGGCTGGAGAGATGTCTTAGTGATTAAGAGCACTGGCTGCTCTTGCAGAAGACCCAGGTTCTATTCCCAGCATCCACATGGTACCTAACAACTGTCCTTCACTCCAGTTCCAGGGGACCCAATGCCCTCTACTGTCCTTCACTGGGCATTGTACGACATGGGTGCATCTACCTACACACAGGCTCACACACATACACATACACTCATACACATAAAATAAAAATAAGATAATTTTTTTGAAAAAAAAGAGTAGTATAGTCTTAACAGTTAGGCAGGAAGAGATCATAAAAGGAAGTATATCTTGTCTGAAGCTGGAAGTATAGAAGTTCCACAGGGGGTGGAAACTTGTTGAGCCTGGCCAGCTGAGGACAAGAGTTGAGAGCACAGCAGGTAAAGGAGGAGGAGGGGCAGCAAAACTAGTGAGGTCAGAGAGGAAGGAGGAAGCAGAGTCCATCAAAGTCTACTATGATGAGACTGAATCACAGAAAGGTAAATCTTGCTGCTGAATGGAAAAATATATTTGAGATTATAAAGTACACAACATAGGAGGCAGCAGTAGTAGTTCAGGGAAAGATAGTGGTCATTCTTTTCCATCATAGAATCCTGAAACAGAGTAGTAGAAATGAGATATGAGAAATATCTGGAGGAAAAATGAATAAATATCTGGGAGTAGAATCATTTAGAAGTTGATTCTCCACCAATGACTCACTGCATTTTGGGCAGAAGGGAGAAAGTTGTCACCGATGCCAGCTCAGTGTTTTGAGATCTGCAAGTGGTAAATGGTGGAGCCAGCCAGTAAACTGGAGCTAGAATGAAGGAGCAGAACTTAAGTTCCAGTTTGAGATTCTTGTAATCGATCCAAGAAGGAATGTCAGACAGGGGCATACCCCTGGGGCTAAGAAAACAAGTTGGACCAAAAATTTTAACATGGAGGAGTTATTAGCAGACGGTGGTCAGAAGCCACCAGAACAAATGAAATCAGCTAGGGTCCAAATATCCAATGAAAAGAACAGACGGTTCTAGAGTTGCTCATAAAAACCTACATCATGGAAAGATTGAACAATGGAGAACCACAAGGTAACTAAGGTGTGGCAGAGAGTCAGGAAACAAGAATACAAACAAATGGCAAGAAATGAAAGCCAAAAAGGGTTATTTTTAATAAGAGGAAGTGAAATGATGATGTTATAGAAGCTCATAAAAAGTCAAAGAAGATGAGAGAATTATCCATTGGATTCAAAAACATAACTCTGTAGGAGCAGTTTGAATGGAGTAGTAGGAACAACTCAATCAGGAAATAGAGACAAGGCATACAAACAGTTCTGAAAATCTGGTTATAGGAAGGAAGTCACTTCACCTACTTTTCTTTGTTGTTGGTGGCGATGGTGATGGTGGTAGATTGTTTCAGTTCAGTTCAGTTTGGATTTTGGCACTAGGGCTTGAACCTAGGGTTTCAAATATTTTATTATTTTTTATTATTTTATGTGTATGAGTATATTGCCTGCATGTATGTAAATGTACCTGTGTCCTGCAGTGCCCATGGAGGTCAGAAAAAGGGATCGGAGCCCCTGGGACTGGAGTTACAGAAGGTTGCTATCTGCCATATGGTTGCTGGGAACTGAACTCTAGTTCTCTACAAGAGGAGCCAAGTGCTCTTAACCATTGAGCCATCTCTCCAGCTGCTGAAACTAGGGTTTCAGACCTACTAAACAAGAACTCTACTATTGAACAATACTTCCACTGCTTTGATTTAAGATTGGGCTTATCTAATTTTTCCTGTGTGTCCTTGAATTTGTGATCCTCCTGCCTCATCCTCCTGAGTAGCTGGGATTATAGTCCTGTGTGACCAGATCCAGCTTATTTCCTGTTCTCCATTCTCCATTTTCCTGCTTTTGTCTGCCAATGTCTGGTCCACTAGAAAGTCAGCACTGACACACATGTAGTCATAGCTACATGTAGCTATAGTCAAACAAACAAATACAAGGATTAAATGCCACAAGTGGCTATCATCAGAAGGTGCTTCTTTTAGAAGAACTTCCGGAAGAAAGAAATGGCAATGACGCTAGGAGATTTTCCATTCTCTTTTTGCTGAAGGTCTTCTTGTCTACACAGCTGCATGCACATAAGTCTACTCCTGGCCTGTGGTGATCGTTTTGTTCTCTCTTTTCCTACATTCAGAACCCCAGGAAGACACATAGCCACAGACAGACCAGTAAGTTGCTGAAGACTAAAACAGAGATAAAATAAAACTGAATAACTAGGCTTATAAACCAAAGGCCAACATATCCACTCATTTCTAAGGTCCTTGACAGATTGTGATCGGAGAAAATAATAGTTTCCATGGACTTCAAAACCTCAAAGATAGCAAGATAGAAAAAAATAGAAGTTGCATCCTCTGTCCTGTCCAGATTTAAATCCTGGTTTCCTTACCTAATACGGCTTGTCTGTGGGCAAGTCAACTTCCACAGGCTGAGCCTAAATTTGTTGATGTTTTGAGAATATAATGCTTTTCATTTTTTGAGAATTTCATGCATAAGTATTGTGTTTGCATTATTTCTACTTCTCCCAGCCCCCTTCCAACTCTTCCCATGTCCCCCTACATTCCCCCACAATTTCTTGTCCTCTTCTTTGATTGTTATTTTCACATATATACATACATTTATAAATAAACACACACACACACACACACATTGTATTTGCATTATTTCCATCCCTCCCAGTCCACCTTCAACTCCTCCCATGTCTCTACCACTCCCTCCCAATTATTTGTTTTCTTTGATTATTATTGTATGTATGTATACACTTATAAACATACATATAAATATATATATATATATATAATGCACTGAGTTCATTTAGTGGTTGAGCCTGTTTTTGATCCAGAGACACAGAGTATAATACTATTTCCTTCATGGATTTTCAGTAGAAATTAAATAGTATGGTATGTTCTCATTGGGTCATCTGGCATTTGCTAAATGCTCATTTCTTCCCACAAGAGCTTTCTGATCCTTCTGTCTCTTGGGTCAAAAGTGTCCTTCTAAATGTGAATTACATAGCATGAAAAGGAGGTGTGAGCTACCACTTAACACATTAGCAAAAAGAATCTCTGAGAAAATTGGGAAAAATGCAGTAACTAAGCAAGTTAATGTGTCGATATATTTTGAAGGCATTAGAGAAATCCTGAAGTCAATGGTGAGTATCTGTCAGATGCGTAAATAAAGGGAGACAGCCCACAACAATCTTTCCAGAAAAGAATGTGGTACAGTTCTCTCTCGCCCACAACCTCCCCACACAAGGGGAGTTTTTGTTAATATCTTTAACATGTGAAGAGCAAAAATGATTTTTTTTATTTCTGCATTCCCAACTTTGGAATTACAGATTAAATGGATAATTAGAACTTAGCTTCTTAAGAACATTTTTCAAAATTTCATTTTCATTTGATGATCTGGAGGTGGGTGGCCCTGTGTTCTGCTTCTCTGTTCTTAATCCTGCTTTTGAGCTGAAGGTCATTTCTCTAAACCTAGTGGTCACCTGCAGTGCTCTGAAATGAGGCTCTCATATAGTCAAAGGAGGTGCACCCTGAGGCTAGGCTCTTCTCCCTTTGTCTCAAAGCACACACTGTCAAGATCTGGAGGCTCTCCACCCTCCCCTCAGGAAAGTCTGTGAGATAAGAATGTTATTTGGAGGTGAAATGTTTAGTGAGACCCAACGTGCTTTCCCAGGGTAAATCGACCAGCATTTTGGTATTATTTATAAATTACTTTTTACTCCTTCGTATCAAAGCCAGTCTCAGTACCAAACGCAGAGACTTACCCTTTTAACGAACCATTCTTGCCATGATCTATACCAATTAGACATCTCAGTCATGACTATTGAATTAAGAACTAATCCTTTCATGTCAAAGTCAAGATTCTAGCCCATCTTTCACATCTCCTCCATATAAGATTTAACTCTAACTGGCTTTAGCCGCAGGTCATTTCCCATACCACCCATTTGGGCTCGTGCTGGACTTTGCTAACAATGCTGCCGCTGTTTTCCAGACTGCCTTCCTTCTCCTACTCAAATCCCTGATCCTTCAAGACCCAGTTCAGATGCCCTCTCTTCTATGAAATTCCCAGGTCAACACAGCCAAAATGAGTTCTTGCTCGAGTGAACAGTCATGACACTAAATCTATACCCATCCCCTGATGCTTTGCACCTCCTAATTTAATTATACTTACGTTGGAGGTCTAATTCACTTCTCCTACTGGCCTATCAGTTCTTTGATGGCTTAAATTTTATTATAATTCTTTAAAAGTAATAAGTTACAATAGCAAACAATTATCTGTGTTTTTAAAAGTCTTAACAAATGCTCTATATCACGAATTGTCTCTTTGCAATTTGACTAAAACTCTAGTGCTACGTGAAAGAATGATAAAGCCAAGGTGCTTTTAATTAGTCTCCGGATTCTTTGCTCCACTCAACGCTCTCTAGTTTTCATTCTAAACCCAGACAAACCCCTCAGGAGAAGTCAACTCTTTGAAGCTACACTTCATGATCAGGGTTCACAATTGATATGAAAATGTGTTTTTCTGACTCCAAGCTGGTCCCTTAGGTTTTGAAACGACTATGACAACAATTTAGCAAATGTTTCATCATGAGGCAATACCCTCCCTGCTGCAAAAAGCTATCGAAGTCACAGAGCATGAGGCCAGCCACCACTGTCTCATCAGAAAGACAGTTTATTTATTTGGATGCTAGGTGATATAGATGACGTTGCCTCAAGGAGGAAATCCTAGGAAATCACCCACTGAGGAGGACATAGCTTGTACAACACCAAGACTGACACAGTGTGTGATCATGCCTCAGTTTGAACTCAAATCATACAATGTGAAAGGGTTTTTCTTGCTCTCTGAACCATGATTTTCTTTTTCACTTTTGAATGTTCCTAAAGCTAAATGTGCTCCTCCTGCTTTTTTTCCCCTCCTGACTGTTGCTACTTTTAAAACAAGAGATGATTCTGTACCTGTCTCTGGAAGAATTAAAATTAAAGGTAATCAGATTGTTTGGGGGATTTTTCTGACACCTTACCTACTTTGCCACATCAGAGGCGGGGCCCCAGCTGCCTTGACTAAAAACAGGTGATATGCATAGAGGGATGGCTGGGACCTCGGTTAAGGAGGAATAACTTTTCTATGCAGGAAACAAAATGGCTAATGAATAGAGTTGAGGGAAAGGTTGGCAGCCTTGGAGGGGACAGAGTTCAGGAATACCTGGTTAACTGTCAGTTAAGTCTGACAATTTTGGAAATCAGTGTTTCCAATTAAAAGAAAAAGGTGGGGCTAAGAAGATGGCGCAATCAGTAAAGTGCACACAAGCATGGGGACCCGAGTTCAGATGCCTGTATCTCACATAAAAAGCCAGGCAGTGGGGAGAGGGAAGTGGTATAGGAGTACACACCTGTAACCACAGTGCTGTGGGAGAAGCAGAGATAGACAGTTCCCTGGGGCTTGTTGGCCAGCCAGTCTACCCAATCACTGAGCTCCAGGTTCTGTGCAAGACCCTGTCTCAAAAAATAAGGTGGAGAGGGGCTGGAGAAATGGGTGAGTGTCTGAGAACACTTGTTCTTCCAGAGGACCTGGGTTCAATTCCCACCACCCACAAGGTATCTAAAAATGATCTGGAACTCTAGTTCCAGGGAATCCAACACCCTCTTCTGGCCTCTGTGGGCATTGCACACATGATGCACTTACATAATATAGGTAGAACACTCATACACATAAACTAAAAATCATAAATAAAATATTAAAAGTAAGGTGGAAAATAACTGAGGAAGACACCCAATGTTGACCTTTGACCTTCTGAGCACACACACACACACACACACACACACACACACATACACCATACAAATAAGTAAATAAATAATGACAGATTGGAAAAGCTAGGCCTTTAAAAATATAAAATGTTGACAAAGTAAAAGTAGATCTCAGGCTAAATTTTAATCAGACATTGAGTTAAAAATGATTGCGATTACATTAAGGCATTGTCCACAGAGACATATTAGTAATGGTCCAGTTACTGACAATGCCAAAGCAACAAAGCCATGTTGGGCAGAAGATGGACTGGTAAGGAGAAGGCAGACAGCACAGGCACCACCATGCACTTTCTTTGCTGCCAAGTTTCATGAACAGAGCCTCAAAGAGTACAATTTCAGGTGTTGCAAAGCACCACCAACCCCCTTTCTGCATTTAGCCCTTCCAATGCTCTTTATAAACTGCCAGAGAACAGAGTCTGGATGGGCTTTTATGCTCTGTACTCTGGAAGGATCCGTAGAGTTTGACCAGAAAGCAGTGTTGCTGCCTAAATGATAAAGGGATAACTCTAATTTAATTTAAAAAGGTAAGTCATTGGGAGTTGAACACCTCAGGGCTTATCCATCAGAGCTCAGGCCTTTTATTACCAGATTTATAGATCCCCACACCACCCAGATCAAAAGTGAGTGAAAGTCATTTCCACATAACGACTCTCTGGTAGTCTACGGATAATGAGTTTGTTATCTCCATCCATCTCTCATTAGGAAGGGACTGGCCCTTTACAAACACAGCACAGAGTGGCTAAGCTTTATATAAAGCTTTTATGAAGAAAGAGCTGAGTAGATTTCCCAGAGCATCAAGAAAAGCAGATTCTAACTTCATTAGCACTAGCTGGGCTTGTCAAATTTAACCTTGACACTCTTCCATTTCTGTAGATTCGAGACAGAAACACCCTCCACAATAACCCATCTCACAAAGATTCTTTTTTTAACTTAAGTGATTTTGTATTGGAGAGGGAAAAAAACCTAGAATATTTGTTAAATAGTACAGTTTCGAACAAAATCACTTTTCAGGGGTTGTGAGCCTCTCCATCTGCTCTTCACCTTTGTGATAAAATAATGTCACAAACGAAGGGAAAACCCAGATTTTTTTCAAATGGCTTTCAAATTTCTGCATAAATGCCCTCATTTAGTACAAAGATAGAAAAGGAACCAGTTTTTAGATAAATGAGAAGACAGTTAAGAGGAAAAAGGCAATAGTTGGTGAGTCTAGAAAGACGAGCAGAGGGATCGCCCACTGTCAGCCTGGCTTCTAACTTGGAGCTTCAGTGTGCTCATGGCCTTTCTCAGACTTGTTTTTAATTCAACAATTTAAACCCCTTCCCCCAGCATTGCCCTCTTCCTATTCTGTCAAAAGCTTCCAAAACTTTCTAGAAAGCTTAAATTCAGTGGTTATGCCTCTCAAGAGTGAGGTGTGCCCCTCAGTTGGTGATGATCATGTAACTGTCAAATGGCTCCAGTCACAAAACAGAGGTGGGTCTTTGAAATGTGGGTGAAAACCTTTCTGGCAACAGGAAGAAATCTCCTATACTCTATGGTCATTAAAGAATCTAGTTTCCTGGAACCTGGGGAAACAGACAATAGCGTTGGTTCTGACAATATCTTCTGGTTGTGAGCAGTGAGAGTGTGAATCCGCAGTGGAAAAAGAAGTCCCCTGTGTGAGTATGAATCCAACTTAGTCTAAGGAGACCCCCCCCACTATCTTATATGAAGAAAATTTCTTTTCATTCCCTATCTTGCAATGACAAGATGTAGTATTTTGAACAAGAACATGCCTAATAGTAAGTTCATGCCTCATAGTTTTCCACGGAGAACAGCATGTTTCTATGCCTGAGGCAGTGTTGGCACTGGCTGACTGGAGAAACTGGGCAAAACATTCAGGCACACCATGTAGCACAACCCATTGACTGGAGGAACTTTCCAAGGTGCTCAGCGCTCCAGGTTTCAATGTTTACCACCAACAGCTTAGGTTCCCTTGTGATTGTGTTGTTTGAAAACTGTGTTAAGAGGAGGATGAGGTAAGGACCACAATTAAGGAAGGCTTTTCCAAGTCAAGCCTCAGTGGGTCACATAGGCCAGGGTCCTTCTTCCAAATTCTTGTTCAAGTTTTAGTTGCTCCTTTTCTAGCTCCTGAATCTATATCATTTCCTCAAAGACATGGAACTGCTCTTCTTCTGTTACTGCTTTTGTTAAACCACTTTCTGTCCTTTTATCTGTATCTTGCTCAATGATAACGTTCCAGGCAAATTTCTCCTCCTACTTCTTTTCTTCTTTCATTATTGTTATATATACATACATATGTTTGTATATACATATATTTATATATGTATGTATGTATGCATGTATAATAGACAGTGTCCACCTGTGGTGTACATGTGTCCCTGTGTTTAGGACTCTCATTTGGGACTAGATAAACTTTCAGGGAACTAATCCTATTAGAGTAGAAAAAAATCCCCATAAGATGAACTGATCACAAAATCTCTAGTCCATCTGTCAAAAGACCCACCTTTCCAGGTTCACTGGTCAATCACCTGGTCACAGGACCACCACGAGGATGGTAGGTGCTAAGTCATGCAAAATATATGGGTAGAATACCTAGTGTGCTAATGAGATAGGGAATTTGTCCTACTTAGAATCCCACATCCCAGTGAAGTGCTTCTGGGTGGTCACAGATATGTTGCCTCTCTGTAAATCTACCCATCCTTCTGAAGAATTCAGAAAAGCATAATAGCTCCTTTTCTTCTTCATAGACCTTTTCAAAGCATGCTTTCTCTAATGCTTTGAGCTGCCCCAGCACCTTGTATTTCTTTACTTTTTCTCTAAAGTTTGCTTCTCCCCACCTTGTGGCTGCCAGTCGGCCCCATGTCTGACCTCAATGCAGGATGTAAACCTGAATATCTTTTCTCCATCTCTCCTCCATTCTCCTCCCCAAGACAGCTGCCACCAAGATTTCCAGCCTGGGGAAATCTGCCCTGGGGATTTTTTCTTTAAAATTCTAAAAAATTGTCCTTCTGTTTGGGTCCATTCTTAAATTCTTTTATGAATGAGACTAAGAATGCTCTGGGGGGACACTCCTTCTCCCCTGTATCAGTCCCTAAAGAAAACCAATCTTCCAGGAGAGGAGTTTTAAAGAATGAGTGAGAAACCCAAACTCTCAGGGAAGCCCAGAGTGTTAGGGAAAAGCATGCTTAGGAAAGGGTTAGACAGGAGAGGTTATACTTTTCTGAAAATCAAAAGCATACAGACTTATGAACCTACATGACTGCTACCCAGTTAGCATCTGCACTAGGAGGCAGGAATCCGAGGTGAGAAAAGTTCACCATCTCATTAACACTTTGGGTATTCTACCTATCTCCTCCGCATGGCTTATGGTGAACCTGCCTTCCTAGGGATGGTTCTATGACCACATGATTGAGCCACAAATCTGGAAAGTTGATATTCTATCCAGGCCAGAGGGTCAGAGATTCTTATTTTCTTGATCAGATTTCTGTTAAGGGGCTTTTTGCTACTATGAAACTGTCAATGCAAAAACACAACTCTCTCATTGAGGGAGATAAGAGATAGTATATTCCGGAGCCAAATATGAGTGACCATGGCCCAGGAATATAGATGCAGGTGACCACAAATTCAAGGTTCCAATGTAGTAACAGACACATGAAGTTTTTGTAGTAACAGAACAAAGAAAGCCATAAATCAAGACACTTTTCAGATACTTTGGTGGAGACACCAGAGAGGCAGTTTATAGCAAAGCTGGGAGAATTCTTCCATAGACCTTGGGTGCTCTGACAGGCTTTTTAGCCCTTGGGGTGGTGGAGCTGGTGGTCTGCTAAGTTAATACATTCAGAAGGATTTTATCTGTTAGTCACAGAACATTAAGTCAGACACAGTGTTAGAGTAGCAAATAGCCCCATAAGTTTAATTGGTCAAGACTATAAAATCTGTCTATCTGTTGGAAGACTCTCCTTTCCAGTTTCACTGGTTAATCATTTGGTCATAGGACCACCCCTAGGAAAGCAGGTTCACCTTCAGTTATGCTAAATAGATGGGAGGAATACCATGTGTGTTAATGAGACAGGGAACGTTTCCTGCCTGGACTCCCTCCTCCCAGTGCAGAGCTTCTGGACCCAGAGACAAACTTGTAGGTCTGCCTGCTTTTCTGAATTGTTCAGAAAGGCATAATTTTTCCTTTTGTTCTTCATATCTCTTTTCTAACATGTTTTCCATCTCACTCTCCATCCAAAGGATTTAGAAATAAAATGTTTAAGACCTGAGAGACATTGGCTCAGAAGCAAAGGAAACTTGAAAAAAGTTGAAAATGGATTTCAGTGAACATTTATTAAAAAATCTACTGTATTCCAAGCACAGTTGCAAACGCTAGGGATCAGGGAGAATAAGAAGTCACGCTCACAGTCAGGACGTTCACAATCTAGGAGCCCAGTAACAGCAAATGGAAGCAAAAGAGAGGCCCAGGGAAGTGAGAAGAAAGAGAAGTGGAGCACTCAAAAGTAGGGCAAGGGAATAAATTTGCAGATTTTCTATTACAACCTTTAACCTTCATTGAAAACTATGGTGTATATCTTCTCAAAATAACAATGTTAATGGTTGTACTACAAAGGCAGGCGCTTCCACACATTATTTTTTAAAGCATATTTCTCCTTGTGTCACTTTCGAAAATGTTTTAAATTTCAAAAATTTAAAACTCAGAGCAGAAGAGCTGATTCAGAACCACTAAAGCTCCTAGAAAATCTGAGGTCAATGACCATTAGAAAACCCAGAGTGCAGCTGAGCTAAAGGAAGCCCTTTCTTTAGTAATTGGCCTCCATTTTGGAATGTGTGCTCATTATACTATGAATAACCCTTTTTTGGGCAATTCACTTAACAAAAGCAAAAAATAAGAATTGCATGCATGGTGGACTGATAAGTCAAGACTTTAAATAAGACATGGAAACAGTGAAGAGAAAAGGCAATCTCAGAACTCCCTAAGAAAATAAAATACAATTCATTTCTTTCAAAAAATCTAAAATCTGGGAGAAATGTTTTAGCAGTCATTTTCAGTCTCTAGACAGACTAGATATAGTCAACTCTGCATGATTTAAATTTGGAATTATTATAATTACAAAAAAATGCAGTTAATTATGTCACCAGGGAACTAGGATTCCCTTCTGTGGGTTCTTATCCTCCTTGATAAATGAATTTATAAACGAACTCAGAATGAAACTCAAGAACCATTTTTTTAGAGTTTGAGAGAAAAACAACAGGGCAGGGAGGCTGAAAATCCTGTCAGTTGTACCAAA
>NW_008335287.1:2581325-2596688 GCF_000622305.1 Nannospalax galili | reverse complement strand
CTCTTTGTCTAAAACCTATAAAAGGCTCCACTCTCCCTTACTCTGGGCTCTCAGCACGGATCTGTTGAGTTGGTGAGGTCTGAGAGCCCAAGCTTAAGCCCGAATAAACCATAAACCTTTGCTTTTGCATTTTGGTGTGTTGGGTCCTCGGTGGTCTTTCTGGGGTCCAGTGGATGAGGTACAACAATTGTACCTTGTACATTAAACTGCTGTAGAAGAGGGTTGCAGGGAGTCTCTAAGAAAGTGAGAAAGCTCAGAGTGTCTCGGAAAGTGTGCTTAGGCTTTGGTCAGAGAAAATCTTTACCAACTACACATCTGTGGAGAGCCGTAGGCCCCCACCCCAGAATATAACAAGACCTGGTTCCTGGCAAAGCTGTTTCCAGACGTCAAGGCTGACCTGGTTTGAGATTAACCAGATGACCATACTTGAAAGCCTCACAAACATGTTGTTCTAACTCGGGCACTTACCGCTTGAGAGACTCCCTCATTTCTCGTGGAACTGCCTAAGAAACTTTTTGTATTACTTTGTAATCATGCAGGTGTAACCTTATAATTGATTTGTGGCCTTACTATAGAATTGTGATATGGTGTTCTGTTAATAGAATTGCTCTGCCTCAATAGATTTATCCCTGACAACTTCCCCCTCCCACTACTGCCGCTTTCTCTCTCCCACTTCTACCGCTTGTGACGTTACTGCCGCTTTCTCTCTCCCACTTCTACCGCTTGTAGTTTGTGGTCTTTGCCTTTAAAAGAAGCCTGTGAACTGGGCTCTGGGCTTCTGTCCTCCGGGTGAGGCAGGAGTCCGTCTTGTGTAAAACGCCAATAAATCCTCTTGCTTGTTGCATCTCCTGGTCTGAGGACTGAGTTATTGGGGAGCGGCCTCCTGTGGACGTTGGGTACCCCAGACTGGGGTTCCAACAGTCAGTATCCAAAAAAAAGATTAATAAAAAAGGGGTAGGAGGTATGCTTTTTGAGTTAGAACTTAGGCAAGCTGGCAAGCTTAGTAGTGAGGATCTGGAAACAACTGCATCTGTGGTGAAACGGGGAGAAGGACGGTCCCCTAGATGGTTGTTAGTCTCATATTCATAAACTAATTTAAGAATTGACCCAAATGGAAGCTTTTACAATTTTATTAGAATCTTAAAGAAAAATCCTCAGGGCAGGTGAACTGGTCATCTTGGCAGCTGGTTGAGGAGGTGAATGGTGGGAAGAAGGAAAGAAAGCCGTGGAGACATTCAAGTTTAGAGCCTGTGTGGAAGTCAGACACATGGCTGACTGGCAGCCACATGCCCAGGAGAAGGAAGCTTTAGAGAAAAAGTAAAGAAATACAAGATGCTAGGGCAGCCCAAAGCCTTAAAGAAAGCATGTTTAGTAAGAAAGCCATGAAGAAGAAAAGGAGAAATTATGCTTTCCTGAAGAGGAAAAGTGGACAGAGTTACAGAGACCTACATGACTGTGGCTTGTCTGGAAGTTCTTCCGAGTTCTGTGCTGCAAGGCAAGATTCCAGGCAGGAAAAACTCTGCTTCATTAATGCACCAGGTATTCATCCCATCAATTTAGCACAGCTTAAGATGGACCTGCCTTCCTAGGGATGGTTCTTATCACCAGGTAATTGACCAGTGACCCTGGAAAGGTGGGTCCTCCAAAAAACATAGACTAGGGATTTAATTTATGGGGCTTTTTGCTACTCTAACAGTGGGGGGTATAAGTATTATCTCATTAAGGGGATAATTGTTCCTCTCATCTCCTTAGTATTCCTTCAGGTCAATCAGCCTTCCTCAAGGTGGTCTCCTGGCCAGGTGATTGATAGGCCCCACTGGATTAACTCTTAAGTGAAGAGATACAGTGTGTAATGTTCAAGTCTTTGGCACAGATTAGAATGTCATGTCTCCACCCAGGGCCAGAGATGGGGCTCAGTAAGTACAGTGCATGATGTATGATCATGAGGAACTGAGTCTGTTTTGGTCCCCAACTGCACTTAAAAGCCAGGAGCAGTGGTGCTCATCTGTAACCCCAGCACCGAGAGGCAAGCCTGGTGGATCCCTAGAGTTCACTGGTTAGCCAGACTATCTGAATCAGTGAGTTCTAGGTATGGTGAAAGAACCTGTCTCCAAAGATAAGGTGGAGAGCAACTTCATTTCAGGGAAAAAAAATAAAAACAGTAAAAGCATTCATCATATCAACCTTTGAGAAACCTAAGAGCACTGGAGTTCTGTTTCTCTTTTTTTCACAAAGTGAATGTTTTTACCACTTTATGTTACAACTCAAAATAACCCATCTCAAAGGTGGAATTTCCTATATGATAGGTTATTTCTAAACCCAGTTTGATTTAAATAGGAAGTAATTCTGAGTGACGTTTCCAAGGGTGTAGCTAATAGACTAATTTTGTGAACTGAATTCATCAATTAGAGGCTTAAAATTAACCATGATAAAAATGTTTACAAGAGGCTAGAGAGATGGCTCAGCACTTAAAATCACTGGCCAATTTTGCAGAGGACCCCGGTTTGGTTCCCAGCACCCACATGGTGGCCGACAACCATCTATAACTCCAGTTCCAGGGAATTCAACACCCCCTTCTGACCTCTGCAGGCATTGTACAACACAGTGTACTTATATACATACAGGCAATACACTCGGGATACACATAAACTAAAGATAATAGAATAGTTTTAAAAGAAATGTTTCAAAAATTATCAAGAACTGCTAGAAAGCATTTTAATTGACAAATAATCATTGTTTAGGCTTATGAAGTATAACATGATATTTTGATAAATATATTGCAGAATGATCTAATCAAACTAACAACCTCATTATCTAATATACTTATTATTTGTACAATAGATCTCAAAAAATTAGCTTCCCCTTATCTTAAAGAAGTTTGTACCCTTTGACCAATATCTCCCACTTGTCTAGTCCCACCCTCCGCCTATGAAAACTGCTATCCTACTCTCTACTTAGATTCCACGTATAAGTAACACTGTGCTTGGCTCATATCACTCATCATAATGTCCTTCATGGGTATCCATGTTATTATAGTTGACAAAATCTCTTCTTTTCTTAGGGTCCAATAGAATCCTATTATGTGCACATATAGCATTTCCTTTATCTGCTCATCTATTGGTGGGTACTTAGGTTACTTCCATATTGTGCCTATTATTGAAAATATGCATTATCCTCCAAAATGCAGTTGTATCTTAGACACTGATTTCAGTTCCTTAGGATATATACAAGAAGTTGGCCTACAGAGTCATGTGGTAGTGGTTTTTCCTTTTTAGGAATCCACATACTGTTTTTCATAATAGCTACACAAATTTATATTCCCATCAACAGAGTACACATTTTCTTTACATCCCACCAGAATTTCTTTTCTTTCATCTTTTTATTTTTAAACAGTCTCCCTGTAACCCCGGCTGACCTGGAATTCACAGAGATCCATCTGTCTCTGCCTCCAAAGTGCTGGAGTTAAAGGCGTGTGCCCTCACGCCCAGCTTCTTTCATCTTTTTGACAATTGCATTCTAACAGGTAAGAAGCGAGATCTCATTGTGGTTTTGATCTACATTTCCCTGATGATTAGTGACACTGAGCATTTTTTCTATGTGTACCTATGGATCATTTATTATTTTCTTTTCCAAAATTGTTCGGGTCATTTGCTTATTTTTAACATTATTTGTCTTACTGTTTAATTATTTGAGTTCCTTATATATTTTGGATATTAGCTCCTTAACAGATATATGGTTTGCAAACGTTTTCATCCAATATGTGGATATAGTCGCTCTGTAATTTTTTTACATATATGAGCATTTTGCCAGAATGTATGTAAGTTCACCACATGCATGAAATGTCCATGAAAGCCAAAAGAGGGCGTTGTTTCCCCTGGGTCGGAGTTACAGACAGTTGTTAGCCACCATGAGGGTACTGGGAACAAAACTCAGGTTCCCTGGAGGAACAGCAACTGCTCTTAATCAATGAACCATTTCTCCTGCCCCTGCTCTGTGAATTCTTTCCTTTATTGTATAGAAACCATACGTTTACCAGCATACAATCTGTTCCAGCTTACCATCAGACTTGAATGTCATAGAGAAATCAGATATATTTTTGGATATGTGTGTTAGGGTATATTTACATGTTCATGTGGGTATGTGCATGTGGGCACATGTGCACTTGTGTGCATACAAATGTGGAGGACAGAGGTCAATGGCAAGTGTCTTGTTCTATCATTTCCACCTTCTTTTCTGAGACAGAATCTCTCACTAAATCTGGAGTCTATGGATTCTTCTAGACTAGTTGGCAGGGAGCTCCAGGGATCCACCTGTCTGTCCCTTCCCAGCACTGCAATTATACATGTGGACCTCTACACCCAGTTTTTTATGTGTGTGTTAGTGACCCAGCTCAGTGCTTAAATGGCAAGTGCTTTACCAACTGAGCCGTCTCTCCAGCCCCCAGATACATTTGTTAAGTGTATTTCAGGGCAGAAAATTAGGAAGTCTCAACATATAGAATACTCTTTTCTTATGAGTGATAGACCATGAAGAAAAAAATATGCTCGGAATCTCAGCTCAAAATTGATCCACCTTTAATGGGGAAGAGCATAAACCATCATGTGGCAGAGGATAGTCTGGAAGACCACCTGGAAGAATCCTACAGGACCTGACTCTTGTTATTTACCTGGTTTCTTCAGCCAGAATGCCCCTCCCTTTCCATATCTCCATAACGATGGTCTTAATAGAATTTAAATGCAAAATTCGATCTGAAGCTTTTCATCTCTGTTGTATCAGTCATGCTGGTGGGGGGGGGGGACAGGGAAGCAGCTGTGCTGGATAGCTTTAGTGTCAACTTGTTACACCTGGGTTGAGGGAGCCTCAGTTGGGGAATTGCCTCCATAGGACTGGCCTGTGGCCACGTCTGTGGGGAGTTTCTTGGTTGTTGAGTGATGTGGGAGGGCCTAATCCACTGTGGTTAGTGCCACACATGGGCAGGTGATCCTGAGGCCTAAGCACAGGCTGAGAAACAAGTCAGTAAACAGCGCTCCTCTGTGGTTGGTGCTCGGTGCTCGAGCTCCTGCCTCCAAGTTCCTGCCCTGAGTTCCTACCTTGGGCTTCCTGATGAACTGTGACCCAGGAGATGTAAGACAAATAAACCCTTTCCTCCCCAAGTTGGTAGTGGTCAGAGTATTTTGTCACAGTAATGGAGAAACAAACCAGGGCAGCAGCTTATTTCTCATTCTGAAGGTGATGTTCAAGGTAGGAGATATTCTATTTCTGTTCATGCTTTGTAAGCATAAACACAAAATTACCATGAGTCCTGATGGGTAGGTTTCTGTTTGTTTTTATCCAAACATGTTGAAACACTGGTTTCCTATTTCTCTCCCAGGAAGATGCTTGATGGGTCCAGCACTTCCATCCTCATCTTTCACATCCCTTTCGGTGACAGGCTAAAGTGAAGGTGCAGCAGGTCAAGCTTTCATTGATTTAGCAATGCTTCCCTTGGCGGGGAGAAGGGAGAAATGTGTGCAGTCCCTCATGAGACATCAAGGTAGAAAATCAGGCTTTTTAAGAGGCAGGCATACACTGTTTAAGGAAATGCTTCCCTTAGCCTGCCTGGGCTCTGAGACCCTAGCTGACTGCTCACATGTGGACACCCTTATCAGACCACTAATCCTTCCTTGCACAAATGCCTATCTAAACCTCAGCCCCGATACCCTGCACTGGGCTACCTTCTCATGGACTCTCTCTTCCATGTGGGCTCAGAAACTTCTTGAACTCTTGACTTCTTTCAGTTTCTCCTATCTTTATAGTTTCTCCTTTTTTACCCTACAGAATTTTCTACAAATGTTTCTATGTTCCATGGAAAGAATATAGAGAAGGATTGAAACGAAGGAAGGGAGGGAAGGAGGGAGGAAGTTAGGAAGGGAGGAAGGAGGGAAAGAGGGAAGAAAAGAGAAACAGTAGGAGAGAAGGAGGAAGGGAGGGAGGAAGGGAGGGAAGGAAATGTTCAGGGATGTGATCTAATTGCACACCTCTCCATAAACTAAACCTTTTTCTCCACTGCCTTTCCCGTCGAGCCACTGGGCTGCCAGCATTATTCAACTGTGGTAACACCCATCAACACTGTAGCCACACACCATTTGCGACTTCTCTACATTATAACAGTTTACTCTTCTCCCAAGATATTTTTCAGGAAATGATGAAAAAAAGAAAAAGTTGAGAAATTGTTTTGTTCTGCATCTGTCCTGGGAATTTTTGAACTGAAAGGCACATCCACACCATTAAGTAGCAAATAAATAAACCAAAACCAAACAAAACAGAAAAAGCTTTGTTTTCCAAAAATATTTTAAATGGTGGGAGGAAGCATCACAGAATCAGATGTCACTAAAAATATTTCATTAATTCATAAACAGTAGTAGACTGGGCTCCAAGTGCCTTCCTACCTACAAAGACATTAATAACTTGATACCAAAGAAAAGGAGGGAGGCTAAGGAGATGTCTCAGTTGGTAAAGTGCCAGCCATACAATCATGAGGATTTGGATTCAGATCCTCAACACCCATATTAAACTCTGGGTATGGTAGTACCTGCCTGTAACCCTAGCACTGGAGAGGAAGAAACAGGAGGAGCTCTGGTGTTTGCTGGTCAGTCACCAGTTCAGTGAGAGAGCCTAGCTCAAAAACTAAGGTGGAGGGGCTAGAGCAATGGCTCAGCAGTTAAGAGCACTGATTGCTCTTGCAGAGGACCCGGGTTCGATTCCCAGCACCCACATGGCAGCTACAAACCGTCCTTAACTCCAGTTCCAGGGGAATCCGAAGCCCTCTCCTGACCTCCGCAGCATTGCACAACACGGGTGCACTCACATACATGTAGGCAATACGCTCATACACATAAAATAAAAATAATAAATAAAATATAAAAAATAAGATGGAGAGGTTAGGGATATGGCTCAGAAAGTAAAATGTCTATTGAGCAAGCACGAAGACCTGAGTTCAGATCCCTAGCACCCAAATAAAGCTAGACATGGCAGTGCACATCTGTAACCCTAGTGCTGGGGGTCAGCTGGCCGAAAACAGCAAGTTCCAGGTTCTGTCTCCAAATATAAGGGAAAAGGTTACTGAAGAAGACATCGTACACATTCACTCACATATACATGCACACAGAGAAGAATATGTCACATACATATACACACACACTCAGAAAAAAAGTAAGATGATAAGTCATGTGAAAGACATCCAACATCAATGTCTGGCCTCAACACTGGCACAAGTACAGAGAGAGAGAGACAGAGAGACAGAAACAGAGAGACAGAGATAACCCCTCAAAGCTAAAACTATAAAAATGAAGCACACATTTAAAAAAAATTCAAGAAAAGCTGAACAGACTTAGCTTCTCTTCTCCTCAGGCAATACATATCCAATCTAAGCAGTGCAGACTTAAATTCTATTTATTTATTTTTAAATCTTTTTATTACTACTACATTCATTTATTTGTGGTGGAAGGGTACTCAGGTACATGGTATACATATGGAGGACAGACGACAACTTGCTGGAATTGGTTCTCTCCACCAAGCAGGTCCTGGGGATTAAACTCAGGTCATCAGGTTTGGGGGCAAGCACTTTCACTTGCTGAACCATCTCAAAAGCCCTTACATTTTAATCTATGAAAAGGAGAGAGAAACTAAGATATATTAACATGCAATATATAGTCATCTCTAGCACCTTGACTCCCTGCATGTGTCTGACTGTCATCTTGCATCCTACAGGGGAGCAGGGGAAGTAGCAGCCCTTAATTTTCAGCAGTTTAGTCCATATCATAGTCTGAGTGTCCTTAGATCATCTAGTTTTAATAAAGCTAGTCATCATCAAGTGCTCTGTTAGCATTAAGACAGTTCCACCAAGAAGCCAATATGCTAATAATGCAAATTCAAGTGAAAAAAATGAGAGAGAGAGAGAGAGAGAGAGAGAGAGAGAGAGAGAGAGCGCAATCTGGGCTGCCAGGATCAGTTTCCACCAAGAAGCCAATATGCTAATAATGCAAATTCAAGTGAAAAAAATGAAAGAGAGAGAGAGAGAGAGAGAGAGAGAGAGAGAGAGAGAGCGCAATCAGGGCTGCCAGGATCAGCGCCGCTCAGTCACCACCATACTTAATCAGTCCCTTCAAGGTAAATTAGATGTTCTAACAATAAGCAAGAAAGCAGCATCTTTTCAAAAGAAATTCAAGCTATGGAAAGAACGTTGTGAAAATGAATGTTTGGAAATGTTTCCATCATTATATGATTGTGTTGAAGAAAACACTCTTAGTCTATCACTAGAAACACGCCTATCTGAACACTATTTTTAAATCTTCCAAATGAAGAGTTTCAGAGAGTTTTGAATGTCTTTGTTAAAAACATTAAAATGCATTATCTTCAAATTAGTTTTGCAAGAACATCTGATTGAGATCTCAAGAAGATAGAAATTTGTTAGACATATTTTAACAAAAGCCACTGTAAAAGGAATTTCACACTGGAATTTGACTTAGATGATTAAGAGAAGTCCATGATGCACTCCTATTCATTTTTCTGAGAAATGTTGTTCAAATATGGCAATATCTGAAAAACAAGTCTAAAAGTAACCTTGAGTCAAAAATCAAGTTCTTCGAACTGCTTCAGAGGAAAAGAAAAAATAATTAATAAAACAACCCAAATATGTTGTTCTTATTTTAAATGATATTTTTATGTAGGCAAAAATATTTTGTAGCCATAAACAAAATATCATTTTTAAATGTTTTATTTGTGTGTGTATGTGCATGCATGTATGCATGTGTGTTCATGCATGTAGAGGCCAGAGAACATTCACGGTGTCATTCTTCAAGCACTGTCCATCATTTTTGTTTTTGAGACAGGGTCTCTCATTGGCCTAGAACTCACCAAGTAGGTTAGACTGGCAGGCCAGTGAGCCCCAAGGATCTACCTGTCTCTGCCTGCTCAGCACTGGGATTACAAGCAAGCATCTGGCTTTTTTAAAAAACAGGTTCTGGGGACCAAACTTAGGTTCTTGTGCTTAAAAAGCAGGTGCTTTGTGGACTGAGCTTTTTCCCCAGCCCCAAGTGTTTTGCATTATTATTTAATTCCTTCATGTGTATGCTTTATAATAAACATATGTGGCTTTTGTGGTACACTTCTATAAATAACAAATAAATATATGTAGATTGTGGCCAACTGTTCAAAAATATTTTACTAATAAAGGAAATTGAATCAGAAAGCTTTGTAACCATCAGTATAAAGTGGCTTCTAACCTGTTGAGAATTTACTTCTTTTTAAAAAAATATTTTATTTATTATTTTTATTTTATGGGTATGTGTGTATTGCCTGCATGTAGGTAAGTGCACCCGTGTCGTGCAATGCCTGCAGAGGACAGAAAAGGCTGTTGGATCCCCTGGGACTGGAGTTACAGACAGTTGTTAGCTGCCATATGGGTGCTGGGATTTGAACCTAGGTCTTCTGCAGGAACAGTCAGTGTTCTTAACCACTGAGCCATCTCTCCAGCCCAAATTTACTTCTAGCATGTTCTGATGCCTGTTTCTTAAAACAGCTAAAGCTCTCTGGTGGGTAAGTTAGGGAGCAATAAAAATATAAAACATGGGCTGGAGAGCTGGCTCAGCAGTTAAGAACACTGACTCTTCTTGCAGAAGACCCAGGTTCAAATCCCAGCACCCACATGGCAGTTAACAACTGTCCTTAATTCCAGTTCCAGGGGATCCGACAGCCTCTTCTGTCCTCCACAGGCATTGCATGACACGGGTACACTTACCTACATGCAGGCATAACACTCGTACACATAAACTAACATAATAAATAAAAGCAAAAACATATTCAAAGTAGTGCATCAGAAAATTTTCAATTAAGAAAAATAAGAAGTCATGAAATACAGGTTTTAAAGTGTCATATTCATCACAGAATCTCAACAGGGTGCCATGTTGGTACTCTGCTTTGAACTCATTTAGAACTAGATTTGACTCAAGTAGTCCTTCTTCTATTTTTTAATTGCTATGTAAAGTAACCAGTTTCTTATGGCATTTTCATACATACCTAGTTCAGCTGACCCGCCCCCCCATGCCTCTCCCACGTTTCTGCCCCTCCTCCCTGCTTATACCACTCCGTACCCTCTATTCCCCTTTTCCATGCAATGCCCTTCCAACTCAGCATTTCCTAAAACCATTAAACCATGTTCTGCCTTAGGGTGAAATTTCCCATCCACAGGTGATGTCAAAATTTCTGATCACCGAAATGCAACTTTTATCATTATCAAGTTTTTCTGAACTCTATATGTTAAATCATGTCACTCTATATTCAATTTTCACCCATGGACCTCCAGTCTTAAGTAAAAATCCAAAATACTTTAAAATGGCTAGAAATTTCCCTCATCTCGACAGGAGAGATAAATAATGGCTAGTTAGCTAGTTAGTATAAAAATCCCAGAGGGAATCATATTAGTCCAAAAACCTACTGAAAAATTACACATACAATATCCTTGCATGAGTCCGTGTGTATAGCTGAAGGCTACATAACAAGAAACAGTGCCAGACAGGAGAAACCTTCCTTTGAGTTGTTGGCCAGGGCAGTCCAAGAGACTCCAAAATTTACACAGGCTATTCCACAGCTCTTGATGGCCTCCCAGAACCATCAGCTCCCATCAATGAAGCTCCCTCATGCAACAGAAGGTCAGCAGCACAAAAAGTCACAAATGGCCAAAGCATAGTGAGTAACAGTCTGTAGAGTGTGGGTCTATGGACAGAACTCTTACATTAAATTCCGCCCACCCAGAGCTCAGGGACCATTGCAGAACAGGGGGTGAAAAAAATTGTAGGAGTCAGGGAGGAGGTGCATGACCCTAAGGAAATAGAGTCCTACAAGCTGCTGGGACCTTGCACATATGAACCTACACCATGGTGTCAGCATGCACAAGATCCATGTGAACCCAAGTAGACAAAACCCCAGCACAGAACTGCAGAAATGGCCAACAAACCCCAATCTTAGTCAAAGGATTATTGGCAGCTGATTACTGCTAAGAGCTGATCTTCTTAAAGGGAGGGACTCTAGATACATTTACTAGACCACAGTGGGTGAACTTGTGCTGAGGGAGGTCTGGGGGCACTAACTTGACAAGATAGCCTTAACACAAATGACAGAATGTGTGAGTTCCAGTGGGGGGGGGGGCTATGGGAGGGTGCCAGTGGGGAAGGGGGTATAAAGATGATTAAGAGTGATTAAGATGTTCTGTATGTAATACACAAAAATTCAATAAAAAAATTTTACAAGTTCTCTCATCTCTCACCACTTGTTCTCTAGCCAGAGTCCAAGTCCTTCCACCGGCAGTCACTGGGCTGCAGACACAGTCTGGTCCCCCTGTTCTTCCTGCACATTCCAGGCCCAGCCCCACCCTCTGCTGCTCTTGCTGTTCACTGCCGCCCTCTGGCCTCCCCTCATCACCTTGGCCAGAAGGCCTTTGCAGAACATTTTTCTGCACCTACTACACCTTTCCTGTGATTCATTTTTCTCCTTAAGCCCTATCATCATCTCAAACCATGTATATTTATTTTTGTCATAAAAGAAAATTTTGTGCTTCACTGCTTTTCTATCCCTAGGATTAACTTAAGAAAGTGTCTGATGTATAGTAAAAAAAAAAAAGCTGAAGTTGTTTCAAATGTGTATAGTAAAAAAAAAAAAAGCTGAAGTTGTTTCAAATGCTTTAAAAGACCAGAAGAAATCACCTCCAATCACTCATTCAACACTTAATTGCATATTTACTATGTATCTATAAGTGACTATTATGGATTGTTTAAGGAAATACAAAAAAGAACTAAAAAATATCTCCAAAGGCTCATGATTGCCAGGAGTGGTGGCACCCACCTGCAATCCCAGCGTTCAAGAGGAAATTGAAGAAGAAAAATTAAAACACAAGGCCAGCCTGAGCTACGTAGCAAGACTCAATCTCAAAACATTCAGCAGCAGTTGGGTTGGGAGGCAGAGGCAGGAGATCTCTGTGAGACTGAGATCAGCCTGGTTTTTGAAGATCTTGTCTCAAAACCAAAAAATTCAAGACTGGGACTTAGACATGAGGCCCTAGGTTCGGTCTCTGGAACTTCCAGGAAAAAAAGAGAAAATACACATTTTGAGATGAGGCAGTAAACAGTGAGAGCAATGCAGGGTGGGACTGGGCCTGGGGTGCCCAAGAATAAGGGGACCAGAGTGTGTCTGCAGTCCAGTGCCTGAGGCTGAGAGGAATGGGAGCCGAGGCTAGAGAAATAACAAGTGATGAGAGATGAGAGAGAACTTCTGGCTATTTTCAAGAATTTGGGATTGGCGGTGGGGGGCTGAAGAGATGACACAGAGATTACTCTTCCAGAGGATCCAGGTTCAGTTTCCAGCACCCACATGGCAGCTAATAACCATCTATAACTCCAGTTCCAGGGGATCCGATGCAGGCATTTCACAACACATACACCTACCTACATGCAAGCAATGCACTAACACACATAAAGCAAAAATAATAGATAAAATATTAGAAAAGAATTTTGGTTTTTTAAATCAAGACTGAAGACCCATGGGAGAATTGTGAATACAAAGCATGGAGACCGGCAGATCCCAGGATCTCACTTACCAGCCAGTCTAGCCAATCAGTGAGCTCTGGGTTCATTAAAAGACCCTATCTCAAAAAATAAGATGCAGCATCCGACATTGGCCTCTGACCCCCACACACATATACACATGTGTACATGCATGTACACATGTTCTCACATATGAACATGTATACACACATACACCACACACACACCAAAAATGTTCACGATTCATTATAGTGTCCAAACATAAATTTATAACAGCTACGTTAGTTAAGCACCATAGAAGGGTAGCTCCCATGGGACACTAGGCCATTTTATCTGATTAAATAGACAGTGCCAGGATTGACCTCAGAGAATAAAGTTCAGCCAATCCTCAGAGGAGAATATTCTAACTTTAAGCGATGTACACATTACATTGTGGCCCATTTTTCTGTAAGACTATTTTCAGTTTTTCTTTCCACTTTACAGACAGGTAAAGAAAATGAATTCCTAGACTTAATAACCTTTAAGGAGCCTAGAACTTCTTAAAAGTCCAGAAATTATTAGAAACTTAACAAATCAGAACAGAGAAACAGCCCAACATACAAGTGGACACTGTCAGAAGTGAGGAGTTTGTCAGTTAAGGTGCCTTCTGATCTAGAAAAGGGAAGACAGTGTGCTTGACTAAGTTTAACACTAATAGCTAATCTTTTGGCCAATACCACATTCTTAGTAGGTTTGTGTTTCTTGTTATGCCATTTTACTACTTAAAGAGAGTAACAGAAAAAAAATCAAAGTCACAGAAATCTCTATTCATCTTTACTTCAAACATCGCCTTGAGGATCAGGATATCAGATATAACATCTTTCAGATTTTTCCCCAAGTACTCAAGTCCTTTTATGCCAAACAGGAAGAGGTAGGAACCTGGGATGCCACATTCACACTCACTGACATTTTTACCTTTCTACTATATATATGTATTTGTGATCATTGCACCTGCTGGCTCAAAAGAACAGGTTCAAGAATGCTGTGACTATTTAGTTGCTGAAATAAAATAAGTATGCAGGTAGAAGAAATTTGTGCTTAAGAGTAGAGCAAAAAGATTAGCCATACTATTAGAAATTCAAAATCTCTCGGGAACAGGGTGGTGGTGGTGGCATCTAAAGGCATCTTTGGTTATAACTGAAGTGAGCCTGTCATTGCTAATGGGCAATACCAAATATGGCATCACAAAAGGACTTCCCAGAGTCCTAAACAGGCCACTTTCTTTACAATAGTATAAGCAACTGATTGATGATGAGTTGGTGCATAGACCAGATGGCTGAGTATTCTTGAATTATCTCTATAGTGACTAAAGACATATGAATAACATTCGATTCCACACACAAGTATTTTGTTTATAAGTACTAGTTTAAGATGGTATATAAACTCAAAACAGTTAAAGACAGAAATTCTTTCCCATTGTAAACATCTACTACAGCTTTTAATTAAATAGAAATCTCCTGCTTGAATAATTTTAAGAATCTAAAATATGCAAATCAATGAAAAACGTCTCTGAGTGTTGCTATGACTACTTGATGAGGATGTTCATCCGTCATGAATGTCACCTATCTACGAATATGCTTCAGAAGAAAGGGCAGCGATGCTTGCTGTCCAGATTACTCCAAAGCTCACAGAACATGATCTGATCCACCAACAATTCTTTTTTGTAACCAAACTTAGGTTTGTAACTTCTTGTTGATTCAGAATCAGTAATAGTTACTACTTGGTTTGGGATCTCTTTTTGAACAAACTTTGATTTCCAGCACCCAGGAGTTAATTCTCATTCTTTTTACATGACACCCAAGAGGTTAATTGTTAAGCAGGAAGTGTGTATTTTATTTCCAGGAGGAGATACACATCTCTTCATCAGTCTACAGTGATGATGGAAAGCAGAAGGAAGATCTGATTGTCATTGCACTGTTGATAGTGAATATCCTAAATAGATGTTCTGTGGCAACCTCATGAGGCAACACGGCTCACAGCAGAAATTGGAAAATTCTGAGACACCAGAGACGAGAGGATTCAAACCCACTTTCATTTTCTCATTTTTTTTTCAGTTCTTATAGTTGTTTGTTTTTTAATTTTTTGAGCCTAAATTTTTTAATTGTAAAAATATAACATAAAATTTACCATCCTGTTTTTTTTATTTTAAATTTTTTTTATTTTTTTACAATTAAAGTTACAGTTTTAACAATATACAAAATATTACAGTAATTCAGATTTTTTGGCATAATGATTACAGATTTGTTAAATACATTTTATATCTCATAATAGCGATGAGGATTATACAAAAGCTCTTAAAACAATTATGAGAATAAATTCTATTGTCACTTAAGTATCTAAAGCTATTTTCCTTTGCGTTCTTCCAGAATGATTTGTTCTTATTCTTTCTCTTAATTGCTCTAATATTTTTTTTTTACTTTACAGCACAACTTTTTTTTTCATACAGAAGAATTCATTCCAAAGCAATTGACATTGAGACGTTTTCACATGCATTTCTAATCTCTATATACATGACTATCACTGGTCACAGTCGCCCACCTTCTGAGCTCCTCGGCATCTGAGCATGAATACAAACTCGTCAGATAGACAGCCTTCCTCTCCCACTAGAGGCTCCATACTCTGCCATCCCTGTCACTATCCACTGTGTTGTCAGCACCCTCATCCATTCCCCCCTGTCTGCCCTTCTGGTAAATCTAGTCAGCCAGAGGTCCCTGTTCCAGGAGGGTCAGCTGTTCCTCATCTACGGCAA